>NC_057803.1:215844194-216078887 GCF_018294505.1 Triticum aestivum | reverse complement strand
ATATATATCTTTCTATAAGCTAATCTGTGATCTTTCATACCAATTTCTTTTTGTTTGCTGCGCAAATCTTCATTCATTAAAGAAGTCCTTATGAACTAACTCAAACATTTCATCTTGTAGGTACCTTCATGGCACGAGATGGACAACTTTAATCCACCCTTTATTCCAAATTGTCTTGCTGATTCATGCTAAGCAACTATGAAAACTTCTGAATGACCTATTTTTTATTTCTTATTTCTATTTGATGTGTATCTTTATTTCAGAAATCTAGATCATGAATGTGGATGGAAGCAAATCACTTAAATTGCAAAATAGAAAATGCATTATACAAAGTATACATGTTGCTTTGTACGACTAACAAGAGCCAAAATAGATGGGTGCAACAATGCCCGCCATGAATGATTAGTTACTGGTAGAAGCAACTTGGTTGTGAATCTAGCAACTACTCACTGTTTTGTAGCCAACTAAAAATGACCAAACACAAAAATCCTCTTCATCACAAACTAGTACTATGGGAAGACATATTCCTCTTCGTCACAACCAACCACACATTCATCTTAAGCACAGAGCTTGCCATCAAAAAGCATAAAACAGTGCTCCTAGATTCAATCAACCACGAAAAATCATCTTCCAAAAACAGTGCTACTGGATGTTGAAAAAAAAGGCAACTACTGCCCTATTTCGTTGCAACTGCGGAGGCGAATAAGTTCCATTGCCCCTCCCCTCTTGCAAATTTGATGAAAAAAGCAACTGCCATCGTATTGCTATACCACTGCCTCATGCGATTCAAGCAACTCCAAACAATTGAAACCACCCTGGTCGCGAGGGATTCGTTTAGAACGCATCATCACAAAACCTCCCTCCTTACCCTCCCCCTCCACCCCTTCAATTCAACTTATACCCCCGTCGTACCCCAAATCAAAACTATATATCTGCTCGACACACCCCGCCATGGCAACGCTGTGCCCGCGGACGCCATGGACAATCTCCGTGCTCGCCGACCTTCGCGCGACGGTGACACACCCTCGCCCTGCCCCGTCACCCAAACCCTAACCTCGCTGTGCCAAACCAAATCTGGAGTGCAACCGCGTGAAGAGGTGCCAGGATTTACCTTCGCCTATAGCCGACGACTCGCCGCGCCCATGGACGGACCCCCGCACCGGCGAATCCTGGCCGAATCCACAACCTAGCCCCCGCCCCGCGTCATTGTGAGAGAAAAATGGGAGAGGGAGCAGCGCCCGTACGGTTTGAAAATGGGGGAGCGAGGAACGGGAGTTCAAACAAATCGTGTGGGGCACTACGTGTGGTTTCCCCTAAAAATTAAGAGTACGGGTCGCACCACTCCACCGCGCGCCTCGCTCTCCCCCTTGTTGCCACCTGTGTCGGGACGACACGCACGGTCCGTCATGATCGGTCGTGATCTGTGCGATCCGATGGCTATGATGCGTGCGCTCGGAAGAGCCGATTGGTGCAGCTGCACTAATGACTACTCCCTCCATAAAGAAATATAACAGCAGTTAGATCACCAAAATAGTGATCTAAACACTTTTATAGTATTAGTTTAGAGAGGGAGTATTTGGGATTAAACAAACTAATCTCACTGCGCACGTTCGCTGGTAAAAAAACAAAAATAACCCGAAGCGACGAAATTATTCACACGCCCGGATTGCCTCCCCGCCACCACCACAAACGCTGGCCGGCTTCCCCACACTTGATAGTCGATACCGCATTTCGGTCGAGCACGATGGCCGCCCTTCTCCTCTCCTCTCGCCTCCCCACCAGCACGGCCACCGCCTCCATCGCAGCTCCCCGCCCCACACCGTGCTCCCTCTCCTGTCCCCTCACAGCCGCCAAGGCTTGCCGCCGCGGGGGCTGTATCCTCGCCTCCTCCGCGACGTCACCACCGAGGGCCTCCCCGGCCGCGGCCCAGCCTTTCCGTTCCCTGCCCCCCTCCGAGACCACCATCGTCGTCACGGGCGCCATGGGCTACATCGGCCGCTTTGTCGTCCGCGAGCTGCTCCGCCGCGGCCACCCCGTCGTCGCCGTCACCCGGCCCCGCAGCGGCATCCGCGGCAAAAACTCCCGTGAGGAGGTTGTCTCCGACCTCGCCCCCGCCCGCGTCGTCTTCTCCGATGTCACCGACCCAGGCGCCCTCCTCGCAGACCTCTCGGGATATTGTCCCATACACGCCGTGGTCTGCTGCCTCGCCAGCGGCGGCGGCGGGGTGCAGGACTCGTGGCGCGTGGACTACCGCGCCACGCTCCACACCCTCCAGGCCGCGCGCAGCCTCGGCGCCGCCCACTTCGTCTTCCTCTCCGCCGTCTGCGTAAAGAATCCGCTCCTCGAGTTCCAGCGCGCCAAGCTCAAGTTCGAGGACAAGCTCGCCGCCAAGGCGGCCCGGGACCCGGCCTTCACCTACAGCGTCGTCCGCCCCACCGCCTTCTTCAAGAGCCAGGGCGGCCAGGTCGAAACCGTCAAGAAGGGCAATCCCTACGTCATGTTTGGCGACGGAAAGTTCTGCGCTTGCAAGCCTATCTGCGAGGAGGATCTCGCCTCCTTCATCGCGGATTGCATCTTCGACCAGGAAAAGGCTAACAAGGTGCTTCCAATTGGAGGGACGGGGAAGGCCCTCACGCCGCTGGACCAAGGGGAGATGCTGTTCCGGCTGCCCGGGCGTGAACCCAGGTTCATCAAGGTGCCCATTCGGATCATGGATGGTGTCATCTGGGTGATCGATGGATTGGCCAAGGTGTTCCCGGGGCTGGAGGATGCCGCTGAGTTCGGCAAAATTGGGAGGTACTATGCGTCGGAGAGCACGCTAGTGCTCGATCCCGAGACCGGGGAGTACAGCGACGAGAAGACGCCGAGTTATGGCACAGACACGCTCGAGCAGTTCTTCGATTAGGTGATAAGGGAAGGAATGGCGGGGCAGGAGCTAGGCGAGCAGACCATCTTCTATGTCTTCCGGCTTGCAGATTCAGGGCCAAGAGTGGAGGGAGGTAAGTGAGACTTCTGAGTTTTGACACGTTTGTGTTTCCAACACAATTAGTAGCTCAAATGTAGTACATACAAGGCATTGTCTAATTTGAGGGTGGAGAATTGTGCTATATGAAATCATTTACTATAGATCAATTTTTTTGGACACCGCACACGTGTGGTGGTAGCGAAACCCGCCCACATGACCTATAATATACAGACTGTCACCGTATGCATGCATGTGAGATATTTTTTTGGATTTTTAATTTTTAAAATATTTTATCTCTTAAATGAAAAATCCGATTGAAAATCTGTTTTCACCATTAAATCTCTCACGATGAGATCTCCGAAACTAGAGCTCATATCAATATATTTCGACGAATTATTTTTTGGGTTAAAAGTTGTCATGTCTATTGCACATGAATTGTCATGGTGTTTACACTGAAATTGCCATGATATGTTTCAATTATTTTCTTTTACATTTAAAAGTAAATTTTTACACTTATAAAATGGGGAATTAAGAAACTAGACTTGCCATGAACCATAAACTAAAATTTCCATGATACATGCATTTAAAATTGCCATGGTTCATACAAAAAATAATTTTCATGGTTAAAGTATCGGAGTTGACATCATCAAAATACTAAAATTGCCATGCTATGCAAACTGAAATTGCCACATGACAACTTTAGTTTAAGCACTATGAAAACTAAAGTGTAAACATCATGTCAATTTTTGGGTAAAAAAATTTTCGTCGAAACATATCAACATGGTGTCTAGTTTTGAAGATCTCGTCGAGACTGATATAATGGTGAAAACAAATTTTTAATTCGATTTTTTAATTAGGAGATAAAATATTTTTAAGTCGAGAACCAAAAAATTTTCTATTGATATCATCTGTTCACATGTGGCAAAATGAGTGGTAAAAGAGGCATGTGGACGATGTGCAAGATGCCACACGTGTTGGCATTAGTTTTTCCTTTTTTTTAATTTTTTTAAAAAGGAGGTTGAAATCCGTGGCCTATGCAGGTGCACACAACCAACTTTTATTGTAGGTGATGCAAGGTAACAAAGTCAAAAACATCAACAAACAAAGTAACGAAACATGGCTAACCACGGGCAAACCATTACAAGATATGAATCTAGATCAACTTCTTTCGTAACACAGCCACCATCGCATGTCATCACTGCCACTGCTACTACAAATGCGCGGCTATGCCTGCAGAAGTATCTTCGTGTCTGGACCTGCAACCCTTGAGCTTGACCTCTATGTTGCGGACATTGCGGAATGCTGGCGTCCTCGTAGTGATCAACGGTGCCCATCGCCGCCGCTCTGTCTTTCACAAGATAGATCTGGATGCCGCAGCCCGTGTCGTTGCGTCGTCATGACTCCCCACCATTCACGTGCATAAGTACCAGTCATGGTTTCGATTACTAGGCGTTAAATTCGGTTAAACTATAGTTCAAAGTATACAGGTGGAAATATTTGAATTCAAAATTTGATTTTAAATTTCATCAAAATTTTGATCCATGTTTTTCACTTACGGCGGCAACCGAGTATTTCGGTGCCCCACAAGAAAAAAAAGTCTATGTACGAAATAAAAAAAACCTTGGTATCAGTGCCCTAGTCTTGCTGGCCATTGCTAGGAAGATGTCTTCAGCAGGCCCACCAGCACCGTCGCGCAAAAGCCGGGTATGCCCTTTGGCAAATTCCGACACCTCCGTGATCGTCATCTCGTTTTTGCAAATCATTAAGAGCAACTCCAACGCGTCGACTCAAACGGACAGTGCATTTGTTCGCTTTTTATCGTTTTTTCTTGGCCGCCCGCTCGGTGTCCGCCCTCTTTTTGATTTGGGTCGGCTTTGCGCCCAACGGGCCGACCCATATTTGCCGGCGTGGCCGGCTAGCCTCCATTTTCAATAAACACTTTGCATATTTCACAAGCAAATATATAGTTTCACAAGGAAATAAAAGCATAGTTTCCAATCTTTTCAAGGGCATCCTCTTTGCACTTGAAATACTCATCGTATCCGACCACCCCCTCTCTAATACGGTGGAAATGATGCCTACTCATATGGAAATGTCGCCGGAATTTCTGATGTTTGAACAGCGGGCTGGTTGTGTCAAAGTAGTCCTTCCAAATAAGGAAATGCCCGCACTCTCGGTTGCAATTCAACATCGGAAGGTGCCACAGAATGGAGCCACGGAACAACGGCTGCTGTCTATTAAGGTCGTGATGGACCAACATGGCAGCCAAGATCTCCTTCTCATCATCGGACGAGGAATTGTCAGAATCGCAAAGGAAATTATAGAAAATGAACTCGTCGGCGGAGTGCATTTTGTACCTTGGCAAACTGTCAAACAACTTACGGGTATCGACAAAGGAGCCGGCCGACGAAGGGGCGCGCACCGCCCTTGGACTAGCTGGCTGCCCTGGCGGTGTTCGACGAGCGTGCCGGTGCCAGGGCGAAGGAGTTGTCCGGGGCGGCGAGGCGGCTTCCTCGTCGCGGTGGTGTCGAGGAGGTAGGGGTGGGAAGCTTTCGGAGCCCAGCGGCGGGACGGCGGTGGCGGCGTTGGGGGGAGGGGATGTTGCGGCACCGACTACTAGCAGAGGCACCGAAAAATGGGCAGCAGCGGCGTCGATGAAGGAGGCGGGCGAGGGTTTGCTGTTGGAATGGGAAAGGATGGCCAATGTGCCACCGACTAGCGGGCCAGGGGGAGGATTAGGCAGGCGTTGCGCGCGTTAGTTTTGTGTCTGCGCCGGCACAAATGGGGCTCAAATTTGGGTCGGGAATTGGTCGGCAGGCAGACAAAAAGCGGACGCGTGTCTGTTTCATTCGGTGCTTTGTGCCGACTTTTCTATCCATGCTGACCCAAATGGATGCGCGTGGACGAAATGGGTTGCCGAGTTGGAGTTGCTCTAAGGGTAGTGTCGGTGTCAAAACCGGCGGATCTCGGGTAGGGGGTCCCGAACTATGCGTCTAAGCCGGATGGTAACAGGAGGCAAGGGACACGAAGTTTTACCCAGGTTCGGGCCCTCTCGATGGAGGTAAAACCCTACGTCCTGCTTGATTAATATTGATGATATGGGTAGTACAAGAGTAGATCTACCACGAGATCGAAGAGGCTAAACCCTAGAAGCTAGCCTATGGTATGATTGTTGTTGTGTATGTCGTCCTATGGACTAAAACCCTCCGGTTTATATAGACACCGGAGAGGGTTAGGGTTACACAAAGTCGGTTACAATGGTAGGAGATCTACATATCCGTATCGCCAAGCTTGCCTTCCACGCCAAGAAAAGTCCCTTCCGGACACGGGACGGAGTCTTTAATCTTGTATCTTCATAGTCCAGGAGTCCGGCTGAAGGTATAGTCCGGCTATCCGAACACCCCCTAATCCAGGACTCCCTCAGTAGCCCCTGAACCAGGCTTCAATGACGACGAGTCCGGCGCGCAGATTGTCTTCGGCATTGCAAGGCGGGTTCCTCCTCCAAGTACTTCATAGAAGATTTTAAACACAAAGATAGTGTCCGGCTCTGCAAAATAAGTTTCCACATATTGCCATAGAGAGAATAATATTTACACCAATCTAATCTGCTGACGTATTCCGTAGCGTGACCCACCACAGCCAAGCCTTTATCCGAGTCGTTTCATTATCCCACCTCAGCGCGTCATGCGAGGCGGTTTCCTTGGCATGCCTTGTTAAAGCAGAGATCGTGTCCCCTTATCCCGGGATTCTCATCAATACGGGCGTGGATAACCCAACCGCGCCATTGATTATGGCGCTTGGAGATAAGCGAGTTTTACCAGGTCGGTGGGGACATATAGTTGCGTCCACCCATATAAGGGGATAAGGATCCACCTTTTCACCTATGCCTTCTTCCTCCTTTGCCTATCCATTCTTGCGCACTCGAGCTCCAGCGCCCAAGTCCGCACTCCCCACCTCAACCTTCTCCAGCCATGTCCGGAGCGGGAGGCAAATGGATGGTCTCCTCCGTCACGGAGGGACACATCAAAAAGCTGAGGAAGGCCGGATACCTGTCTAACGACATCGTGTACCGGCTTCCCGAAAAGGGGCAGCTCATCCCCACCCCTAGGCCCCATGAGAGGGTGGTGTTCCTCCCCCATTTCCTCCGCGGACTGGGCTTCCCTCTCCACCCATTTGTCCGGGGGCTCATGTTCTACTACGGCCTGGATTTCCACGATCTGGCCCCGAGCTTTATCCTCAACATCTCGGCGTTTATCGTCATGTGCGAGGCTTTCCTCCGCATCCGCCCCCATTTCGGCCTATGGCTCAAGACTTTCAATGTCAAGCTGAAGGTGGTGCGCGGCAACCAGGCGGAGTGCGGAGGCGCTATGGTGGGCAAGATGGCCAATGTCTTATGGCTCGAGGGCTCCTTCGTGGAGACCCTGAAGGGGTGGCAATCGGGGTGGTTTTACATCACCGAGCCGCGCGACCCCGAATGGGTCGCAGCCCCCGTGTTTCGATCCGGACGCCCTACGCGGCTCACTAAAAGTGCAACTATCCCTAGGTGGTTTTGGTAATTCATAACAACATATAGCTCATTGAGCTAATGCTATTCCAAGATGACTATTTCAGGAAAGCTCAATGATTGGCATGGCATGGATGTGAAAGTGGAACCCTCAAAATGCTAAGGACAAAGGATTGGCTCAAGCTCAAAAGCTCAAGACTCTTCATTTTATATTTTAGTGATCCAAGATCACGTTGAGTCTTTAGGAAAAGCCAATACTATCAAGGAGGGATGAGGTGTTGCTTAATGAGCCTCTTGCTTCATGTGCTTAGTGATATGCTTCAAAACCCTCAACTACTTTCCCATATCCACATATGACCTAAACCCTAAGCCAAACTCGGTCCTAGCGATTCTTTCTATCCGGCGCCACCGAGTTTCACTTGTCATAAGCCACTGCCAAACCCTAGCAATTCGGTTCTACCGATAGGGATCTCGGTCTCACCGAGATGGGATTGCAAACTCTCTGTTTCCCTTTCGTAACTTTTCGGTCTCACCGAAAGAGCGAATCGGTCCCACCGAGATTGCAATGTAAATTCAGTGTTTCCTTTTTGTAACTTTTCGGTCTCACCAAAAGAGCAAATCGGTCCCACCGAGTTTGCCTGACCAACTCTCTGGTTAGCTTATTACCAAACTCGGTCTCACCGAGTTTGTGTAATCGGTCTCACCGAGATTACGTTATGCCCAAACCCTAACCATATCGGTCCTACCTAGTTGCATGTCAGTCCCACCGAAAATCTCTAACGGTCACTAGGTTTACCTTTTCGGTCCGACCGAGTTTGTTGATTCGGTCCCACCGAGATTGGAAAACTGTGTGTAACGGTTGGATTTTGTGTGGAGGCTATATATACCCCTCCACCTCCTCTTCATTCGTGGAGAGAGCCATCAGAACACATACACAATTCCATCTCATATGTTCTGAGAGAGAACCACCTACTCATGTGTTGAGACCAAGATATTCCATTCCTACCATATGAATCTTTATCTCTAGCCTTCCCCAAGTTGCTTTCCACTCAAATCTTCTTTCCACAAAATCCAAATCCTATGAGAGAGAGTTGAGTGTTGGGGAGACTATCATTTGAAGCACAAGAGCAAGGAGTTCATTACCTACACACCATTTGTTACTTCTTGGGGAGTGGTGTCTCCTAGATTGGCTAGGTGTTACTTGGGAGCCTCCGACAAGATTGTGGAGTTGAACCAAGGAGTTTGTAAGGGCAAGGAGATCGCCTACTTCGTGAAGATCTACCGCTAGTGAGGCAAGTCCTTCGTGGGCGATGGCCATGGTGGGATAGACAAGGTTGCTTCTTCGTGGACCCTTCGTGGGTGGTTGCTTCTTCGTGGCCCCTTCGTGGGTGGAGCCCTCCGTGGACTCGCGCAACCATTACCCTTTGTGGGTGGAGCCCTCTGTGGACTCGCGCAACCGTTACCCTTCGTGGGTTGAAGTCTCCATCAACGTGGATGTAGGATAGCACCACCTATCCGAACCACGGGAAAAACATCCGTGTCTCCAATTGCGTTTGAATTCTCCAAACCCTTCCCTTTACATTGTTGCAAGTTGCATGCTTTACTTTCCGCTGCCAATATACTCTTTGCATGCTTGCTTGAATTGTGTGATGATTGCTTGACTTGTCCTACAATAGCCAAAATCTGCCAAGAACTAAAATTGGGAAAAGGTTAAGTTTTTATTTGGTCAAGTAGTCTAATCACCCCCCCCTCTAGACATACTTTCGATCCTACAAGTGGTATCAGAGCTTTGGTCTCCATTTGCTTTGATCTCCATAGCTTTTGGTGGTCATAGCCTTGGTTTCACAACCTAGGAGAGTATGGCGTCTAGCGAGGGAAATTATCACCGTAGAGGTCCTTACTTTGATGGTACTAATTTTGCTAGTTGGAAGCATAAAATGAAAATGCATATTCTTGGGCATAACCCCGCCGTTTGGGCTATTGTGTGTGTTGGTTTGCAAGGTGACTTCTTTGATGGGAAAGAACCAAACCGTGAAGTTACCACGGATGAGTTGAAGATGTTGCAATACAATGCTCAAGCTTGTGATATTCTCTTCAACGGATTGTGCCCCGAAGAATTCAACAAAATCAGCCGTCTCGAGAATGCAAAGGAATTTTGGGACACTTTGATTGATATGCACGAAGGTACCGACTCCGTCAAGGAATCCAAGTTGGATGTTCTTCAAAGTCAACTTGACAAGTTCAAAATGAAGGATGGTGAAGGTGTCGCTGAAATGTACTCTAGGCTTGCTCTCATCACAAATGAGATTGCCGGCTTAGGAAGTGAAGAGATGACCGATAGATTCATCATCAAGAAGATTCTAAGAGCCTTGGATGGAAAATATGATACCGTGTGCACATTTATCCAAATGATGCCCAATTACAAAGATCTCAAGCCAACGGAGGTGATTGGAAGAATTGTTGCTCATGAGATGTCACTTAAGGATAAAGAGGAACTTCACAACAAATCAAGTGGTGCCTACAAAGCCTCATGTGAAGCCCCTACATCATCAAGTGAGAAACAAAACTTCAATGAAGAATTGAGCTTAATGGTGAAGAACTTCAACAAGTTCTACAAGAGTAGAAGCAAAGATAGAAGCTTCAAGTCAAGGTCCTACAATGACAAAAGATCTTCTAGTCGAGAACGAAACTGCTATAGTTGTGGAAGACCCGGACGCTATTCCAATGAGTGTACGGCTCCCTACAAGAGAAGAGAAGATTCTCCAAAAAGAAGAAGCAAAGAATCACCACCAAGAGAGAGAAGGAGTAGAGATGATCGTTATGAACGAAGATACTCACGGAGAAGCAAGGATTCAGAAAGGAAGGAAAAATCATCAAGGAGCTACACAAAACGAAGACATCAAGCTCATGTTGGTGAATGGGTATCCGGCTCCGACTCCGACAGCCACTCCGAGAGAAGTTATCACTCCGACTCCGAAGATACTCAAGATGAAGGTGTTGCTGGTCTAGCACTTGTGTCAACCAACTCCTACGACATATTTGACTCACCAAATGAAGGAATTGGAAGATGCTTCATGGCCAAAGGTCCTAAGGTAACACACCCCGAGTATGTTGATTTCAATAGTGATGAAGATGACTTGTTAGGTGATGATTTGCTTGTTGGCAACTCTAGTGATGAATACTATGATGAAACGTCAATTAATCATGCTAATCAAGATAAAATGAATGACAATGATAAGGAGAAGATTGAGGCTCTAACTAAAGAACTAAACACTCTTAAGTTAGCTCATGAAACTATCTTCGAAGATCATCGAGAACTTTTAAGAGCTCATGAGAAATTACGCTTTGAAAATCTCAATCTTGAGCAAGAGCATGAGTTCTTAAAAGCAATAAATGATGATCTCGGCAAGAAAAGTTCTTCTTACATTGCCAAGCGTTTACTCTTATCCACTTACAGCCTCAAGTCAAGTCTAGTAACAAGAACAAGAAAGATTCTTCCTCTAGCAGTAACAATGATCATGCTAAATCCAATATTGTTGCTTCTAGTAGTTCTCTTGATTCCACTAATGATTCTCTTAGCCAAGTTACACTTGAGAAAGAAAATAGCTTATTGAAGGGAATTATAGAGAAAGGAGTGTACAAAAGCCTTGCCGGGAGTAAGCAATTCGAGGAAATTGTGCGCAAGCAAGGAATGCACCGGAAGAATCAAGGTGTTGGTTTTGAACGAAAGTTCAATGCCAATGGAGTTGAGTGGAAAGAAGATCAATACCCCAAGACAAAGTTTGTTCCTCAACAAGAGAAGTATGATACTTCTTTCAAGGGGACACAAGCTCAAGATGATCTTCCACCACAAGACTACAAGCAAAAAGGCAAGGACAAGCTTCAAGAGGAAATTGATGCATTTGAAGAAGCTCCTAAGACCTTAGTCAAGTGGATTCCCAAGACTACTTCAAGTTCCACTTCATCAAGTATGACTACAACTCCAAGGATTCCCATCAAGATGGTGTGGATCCAAAAGGAGAAGAACTAGAAAGTTCTTGAGGGTGACCCCGCCAACATACTTCACTCTTATCATTTTGGCAAGAACAAGTGCAATCAACTTCCACATCTTGCACTAGTTCAAGGAGTCACAAACCCTCTTGTTGGTAAGACAAGGGACAAGGTAACCTAAAAGTTTTCATGGACATCATCTTGTGTGTGCATCACTCTATGTCTATGGATATCCTTGTTTGTTCCTTGTGGGACTAACCCATGTAGGTATTGAAAGTGCAATTCACTCAAATGGATAGCTCCAAGTGATCTACATCAACATTGAGCATCCACATCTTCAACATCTACATGAAGTCATCATCGATAAAACCCGAGGTTAGTTCATCCCTCTAAGGGGGGATATCACATCTAGGGGGAGCTTTACTCTAAGACTTGAGCTAAAGCAACTCTAAAGATGTGAACACAACAATGCTTTATGTAAAAGTGGTAACCCCACTTGAGCTTAAACGATGAGTATGACATATGATCAAGTGTTCTCACTTGACTCCTAAGTCAATATACTCATATATAGATGACCTTGTCATCGCAAATTGCTTGATAGATGCTAGAATTGGTTGTGCATGCCTTGTCACATATTTCATTTGCCATCTTATTGTGTGAGCATGTTGGTTGCATATTTTACTCATTCGAGGACATCCACTTGTTGTTTTGATTGTTTGGTTTTATTTCTTTTTGCCAAGTGGATGGACAAGAATGCCTAAGAACCTCCTCTAGCTATCTATGCTTTTCTCGTCTCAAACTCTATTCATGCTACATCACAAATTTGATCAAGTCAGATTCGAACCACTCTGTGTGAGGAGCGCTCGGAGTCCCCGATTCGTCATAGACTTAAACTTCCAAAACCTCTTATGATTATCGGTCTGACCGATACCCTACTTCCGGTCCTACCGAGATCATTAAGTTGATCTAGGTTTTCGATCTCGGTGCAACCGATTTGAACCATTCGGTCACACCGAGTTGCAACAACTGTATACAGTTTTGCATCTCGGTGCCATCGAGTTGTTCCACTCGGTCACACCAACAGGGTCGGGCTATATATAGTCACGGGCAAAAATTTGGAAATTTCTCCGAACCCCTTTGCCCGCGCGATAGCCTGCTCTGCCAACTTGGTCTCTGGATCGTCTCCTCGCCGCCAGCCGCCTCCAGTCGCTGGTCTCCGTCGCCGTCAATGGGAATTCTACCCCGCCGTTGCCGCCATAGCGAGTCTCCGCCGAACTAGGGTATGGACTCGATCTTTGTGCTATTCCCCAATCCGATTCTTAGCACATTGTGATCATCATGATTCTTGCCACGTTTGTTAAACTTCTATCCAGTCAATGAACTCGTAGATTAGGTTTGATTCGAAAATTCTAGGTTTAGGTTTCCGCCGAAACCATCTCGGACCCACCGAGTTGAAAAACTCGGTCCCACCGATTTGGCTTATGCCATTGCACAAGTGAAACTCGGTCTGACCGAGAATTACTTATCGGTGTGACCGATTTTGGAACTCTGTGAAACCCTAGCAGTCTCGGTGCCACCGAACTGTGACTCGGTCTGACCGAGTTCACTAGTTTAGGTTCCAAAAACTGCTTCGGTATCACCGAGTTTGAAAATCGATAGATCCGAGATGATTTCAGTGGGAAACTAAAACTAAGATTTTGAGTCATTCTTTTGCAAAAATCTCTGCATTTTGTGATGCTCATCTATTCTACCTCATCTATAAACTGTTCACAGGGTTAGCAGTCAGCTTGTTCATCATGTCAGACCAGAGTGATAGCCAGAACATGCCAGAAGAGCAAGTGCAGTTGAGTGAGGGCACTAGTCCCTCAAGTTCTTCAGATGATGGCAGCAGAAGTACTCCTAGCAATCTGCCAAAAGCTGCCACCAAACAGAGGAAGAAGAGAACCTCAGAATCAGAGGATGAGGATTATGTGGCAGAAGAGGAAGAAACTTCAAAGAGAGTAGTGCTTGAGAAGGAACATGGCTCAGCTCAAGGCACAAAGCCTGGGATGAAAATCAAAAGGCCAGCAGGCAGGCAGCCTATGTCAAAGGCCAGAGCTTCAACTAAGAAACCCACTCCCATAGAGCCAGTTGCTGCTGAAGGCAAGAAAAAGAAGGAAAGGTTCAAGAAGACCGTAGCCAAAGTGCTTGGAAAGGCTTCCATCATGGAAGATGAGGATGAAGAAGAAGAGGTTGCTGCACCAGCACCTAAGGCACCCAAGCTGATGGGTGATGCCATAAGATCAGGGTCAACTGCTTCTAAGGCCAAGCCAGCTCCAAAGCCAAAGCCAAAGAGGAATACAAGGAGCATACCTGCAGCTGAAAAGAACAAGGCCACAGTGCCTGACATTGCTGAAGAAGAAGAAGGTCAAGTGCTCAGAAAGCTCAAGCCCAAGATCCCAGACCATAGTGATGCTCATCTTGTGGCTGAGGACATGAAGCTCAGGAGAGACTCAGGGCTCAGGAAGTGGAGAGAAGCAGATCCGTATGCTTCAAGGAGAAGGACTGCTGTTGACTACAGGTTCCACACTAAGGAACAGCAGGACTTTTATGAGACAGTGCTGCTTGATAAGAAGCCCATAGTTTGTGATATGAGATGGGTCGACTAGGAATACATCAAGGACAACGAAGAGCACTACCCTGGAGTGCAGGACAGCTTCAAGGCATGTGGAGTAGAGGACTTTGTTGGGCAGAAGCTCACAAAGTGGAACGAGGAACTCATTATGCAATTCTACTCCACAGCACATTTTTATTCAGATGGTAGAATTGTATGGATGTCTGAGGGTATGAGATACCAATCTACAGTTGCTGAGTGGGCACAGCTCATCAATGCCCCTGAAGAGCATGAAGATGACTTGGATGTCTATTCCAAGAAGAAGATGGATCATAACTCAATGTCAAACATGTACAAGGAAATTCCAAATGAAGCACTTGACACTTTCAAGTTTGGCTCAGTGCATTATCTTCTGTCAGGTCTACCTACAATCAATTGGATTTTGAGGCACACCTTGTTGCCCAAGTCAGGCGATCACAAGATGATCAGAGGCCATGCAATCAACTTGCTTCATGTCTTTGATGTGCCACAAAAATTCAAAGTCATGAGCCTCATTGTAGAAACAATCAAGAGGACTGTAGCAGACCAGAAGAGGAGCTGTGGATATGCCCCTCAGATCCAGGAGCTGATCAACTCCAAGATGGGCACAGGCATATACCTTTTGGATAAGGAACATCTGCCCATTCATACAGATTTTGAAGATAATCAGGTTGTCATGCATGAGAATAAATCATCGTCCGTTCAAGCACAAGCCAAGAAGGAGAAGGCAAGGAAGGAGAAAGCTGCCAAGATGCCAACTCAAGAGGAGGCATCTGAGTATTTCTTGAAAACCAAACAAGAGCAGCTTGGTTACTTGATTGCATCCACACCGAGGATTGAGCAAGGACTGGTCACCCTCACTCAGAATCAGCAGAGCTTAGAGAGGATCATGGAACAAAAGTTCTATGACTTGGATGTCAAAGTAACAGAGATTCAGTCTGCAGTGGAACAACTTCAAGATGACATGCAGGAGAGGAAAGGAAAGACTACAACTGATGCATTTTCCAGAGTGCCTAGAGCTCAGAGATCATATGCAGTGCCAGTTGCTGACACCAGAGTCACCACTTCTGCACCAGCTACATCTTTAGTTCCACCAGCTCCAGCATCTACTTCAGCTTCAGCTCCAACCACGTCTACAGAAGCCTTCGTCCTTGGAGTGATCCGGACTCCACCACCACCTGAAGATCAAGCCTGAGTGTCGACTTAGCACTATGCATTTTCTAGGAACTTTTTGGTAACTTGTTGCCAAAGGGGGAGAAAATGTATAGATCATAGGCTTCGAGAGAGAGTGTTGCTTTTATCCTTTCTTGTTTTATTTGGTGGTTTTTCGAACTTTCTTTGCTTTTGTGTGAGATACTATGTCATTGCTCGTGAGACATTGATGATCATGTGTTTGATCATAAGCTACACTTAATGTTTGCTTAATATTATCATCTTATCTATCTTAAGTGATCATTCACTATTCTTGTTGATGAGTGCATGTATTTCATTCTTATCATTTTAAGTGCTCCACCAAGATGTATGTGACATGGAAGAGTAACCCTTGACTCTAACTCTTTGTGCATTTGCAGTCCAAAGCAAATTTTAAATATGCACAAATTTAGGGGGAGCTCTTACTTGTCACATACTTCTCAAAGCGACGATATATTTCATGCTTATTATCATTTGTCGAAGCTTTGATCTATATGTTGTCATCAATTACTAAAAAGGGGGAGATTGAAAGTGCAACTATCCCTAGGTGGTTTTGGTAATTCATAACAACATATAGCTCATTGAGCTAATGCTATTCCAAGATGACTATTTCAGGAAAGCTCAATTATTGGCATGGCATGGATGTGAAAGTGGAACCCTCAAAATGCTAAGGACAAAGGATTGGCTCAAGCTCAAAAGCTCAAGACTCTTCATTTTATATTTTAGTGATCCAAGATCACATTGAGTCTTTAGGAAAAGCCAATACTATCAAGGAGGGATGAGGTGTTGCTTAATGAGCCTCTTGCTTCATGTGCTTAGTGATATGCTCCAAAACCCTCAACTACTTTCCCATATCCACATATGACCTAAACCCTAAGCCAAACTCGGTCCTACCGATTCTTTCTATCCGGCGCCACCGAGTTTCACTTGTCATAAGCCACTACCAAACCCTAGCAATTCGGTTCTACCGATAGGGATCTCGGTCTCACCAAGATGGGATTGCAAACTCTCTGTTTCCCTTTCGTAACTTTTCGGTATCACTGAAAGAGCGAATCGGTCCCACCGAGATTGCAATGTAAATTCAGTGTTTCCTTTTTGTAACTTTTCGGTCTCACCGAAAGAGCAAATCGGTCCCATCGAGTTTTCCTGACAAACTCTCTGGTTAGCTTATTACCAAACTCGGTCTCACCGAGTTTGTGTAATCGGTCTCACCGAGATTACGTTATGCCCAAACCCTAACCATATCGGTCCTACCGAGTTGCATGTCAGTCCCACCGAAAATCTCTAACAGTCACTAGGTTTACCTTTTCGGTTCGACCGAGTTTGTTGATTTGGTCCCACCGAGATTGGAAAACTGTGTGTAACAGTTGGATTTTGTGTGGAGGCTATATATACCCCTCCACCTCCTCTTCATTCGTGGAGAGAGCCATCAGAACACATACACAATTCCAACTCATATGTTCTGAGAGAGAACCACCTACTCATGTGTTGAGACCAAGATATTCCATTCCTACCATATGAATCTTGATCTCTATCCTTCCCCAAGTTGCTTTCCACTCAAATCTTCTTTCCACAAAATCCAAATCCTATGAGAGAGAGTTGAGTGTTGGGGAGACTATCATTTGAAGCACAAGAGCAAGGAGTTCATTACCTACACACCATTTGTTACTTCTTGGAGAGTGGTGTCTCCTAGATTGGCTAGGTGTTACTTGGGAGCCTCCGACAAGATTGTGGAGTTGAACCAAGGAGTTTGTAAGGGAAAGGACATCGCCTACTTCGTGAAGATCTACCGCTAGTGAGGCAAGTCCTTCGTGGGCGATGGCCATGGTGGGATAGACAAGGTTGCTTCTTCATGGACCCTTCGTGGGTGGTTGCTTCTTCGTGGACCCTTCGTGGGTGGAGCCCTCCGTGGACTCGCGCAACCATTACCCTTCGTGGGTGGAGCCCTCTGTGGACTCGCGCAACCGTTACCCTTCGTGGGTTGAAGTCTCCATCAACGTGGATGTAGGATAGCACCACCTATCCGAACCACGGGAAAAACATCCGTGTCTCCAATTGCGTTTGAATTCTCCAAACCCTTCCCTTTACATTCTTGCAAGTTGCATGCTTTACTTTCCGCTGCCAATATACTCTTTGCATGCTTGCTTGAATTGTGTGATGATTGCTTGACTTGTCCTACAATAGCTAAAATATGCCAAGAACTAAAATTGGGAAAAGGTTAAGTTTTTATTTGGTCAAGTAGTCTAATCACCCCCCCTCTAGACATACTTTCGATCCTACACTCACCTCCTGGAAGGAGACGGGCCTGTCGTGGGGTAAAAAAGGAGAGCTGACCGGACTCCAAACATGCATCCAAACCCTGGTGGACAAGAAGCTCAAACTTGTCAACGTAGTCCAGGTTATGCTCATCCGCCTGATCCTCCCGGGTCAACAACGGGCTTTCAACCTGTGGAAGTTCGACCCGGCGCGACACCAAACTCTAAGCAGGCTCTTCAACATGACGTACGAAGATGCCTAGAAGGTGCTTTTCAAGGGCGCCGAGGCCCCCGCATCCGCTACCGAGGATCGCGGATTCAGTACGCAGCGTCACGCTCATGCGGTAAGCTGTTTTTTCCTTTTACAGGGTATCAGTTTTTCATAGTTTGACTCCATGCGGGATCTAATCTCCCTTACCTTTGACAGGATTGGCAGGTGACATCCGGACAGATCAACTGTCCGGCTCCTTTGCCCGAAGGCCCAGCAGACGCTCGCTTGGCGAAGCTGCTGGTTCCGGCACCCTATGTGGTGCCGGAGAAGAAGGCCGCGAAAAAGGCCACGGGGACTCGAAAGAGTGCCCAGCGCCAAGAGGTGTCGGATCCATCATCCGACGGTTCCGAGGCGCATTCCTCCCGTGAAGACGAGGAGGAAGAAGAAGAGACCTCTCCCCCTCTAGCGGGAGGAGAGAAGAAAAGGAAGGCCGCTCTCTCTGGGGAGGCCGGAGGGTCCAAGAAGGGGAAAACCCTTCCCCCGGACTACTCCACCGACGCCGACGACGGCGGAGAGGAGTGGCAGCCCAGGGCCAAGCCCTTGGCAAAATCGTAAGTATCCGGATACCAGAGTAATTCATAGTATTCGTTTATTGCACAACTTTCCCTTACGTCGAATATGTTTATGCAGCCCACCCAAAGACCGGCTCGACGCATCGTCGAGCGGCTCACTGGACTCGTCGGATGTGAACTCGCTTCCGATGGCTTCCTCCCCCTGCCCTACAGACGACACCGAAGTGTTGTCCCAATAGGTTCCAAGCTTGGAGGAGGTGGTCCTGGAGGCGCCGCAAGGCGACCTCCCGGACTCCAGGAGTAAAGGGGATGAAACCCCCCAGGGCTCCAAGTCCGGCTCTAGGCCGGACACCACTCCGAAACTTTCAAAGGTTCCAGAGTCCGGCGGGGGACCTCCTTCCAAGAAGAGCAAGCCCACCGTGCCGGTGACCCCCGTCCAACCGGAGGCGCCGAACAATCTATTGGAGGCGCTCCCAGGTGCCGCCATCGACGAGGAGCACCGCACCATTATGAGTGCGGTGGTCCAGAAGGTTCAGTCCGCTAAGAGCGGACTGACTGAAGCTTGTACTAGCCTTTTAACAGGTTTTGAGGTAAGTAAATAATATTACCGCATAGACAGTAGCCCCTGATACTCTGTTTGGCGTTCGGGAAGAAAAGTCGAATAGAGGATCAAATAAAATTCGCAGGAGTCTAACAAAAATGAGTCAATATGCTTATGTAGGCTTCTCTGCTTGCGTCCGCCGCACTGACTACGGAAGTGGACACGCTAAAGCAGAACCTCGAGCGGTCCGAGCAAGAGCTCGGGCGTGCCAAGAAGCAGCTCGAGGACAATGAAGGTAAGAAATACCTTGTTTTTAAATATATATATATAAAGGTGCAATTGCAAAGAATGACAGGATTATCGTGGCTATTGTAGGGGCCACATCTGAGGTGGTGACCCTTAAGCAAGCGCCGGTCGAGGCCGAGAAGAGGGCAGCCTCGGAGCGCACCGAGCGGGAGAAGTATGAGGCCGAGGTTGGCAAGGTACGGCAAGAGCTCCAGGCTCTCATGGAAAAACATGAGAGTTTGGAGCTTGACTCAAAGACGCGAGCGTCCGAGCTCGCGGTGGCTATTGAAAATGCCAAGTCTTCCAAGACCGAATCCCAGAAGGCCCTACAGGAATTGGATGAGGTGAAGAAGATAGCGGCGGGTAAGGCATTCTTTATGCAAAGCAAACACATAAACGTGAGTTACTTGTTACTTACCCGATTCCGGAGCTCTCCAGGAGTGTTCGAAGATCTTCCCTGGAGTGTGTCCGATGCCACCACATTCTATCGAGCCGAGGAGGGCAGCTCGATAGAGAAGGTGTTCTGGTCTCAGTATGCTGAGGCCGGACACCCCGTGCCCCTGAGCGACCAGCTGAAGCAACTGGTCGAGCTCCATAGGGTGGCCGAACAGGCCATGAAGGGCCTCATTGTTCGGCTGTGGCATGGAGGGGCTCTGCCTGGGAGCTATTTTGGGCTGGTGCGGCGGCTGGTGGAGGCCTGTCCAAGGCTCGAAGTCATCAAGCGCTCCGTCTGCATTGAAGGTGCCCGTAGGGCCCTTGCCCGTGCTAAGGTGCATTGGGGCAAGCTAGATGCTGAGAAGCTTGTGAAGGACGGGCCACCGCCGGGGAAAGAGCATCGCAAGCCCGAGAATTATTATAAGGATGTTCTGAAGGGTGCCTGCCTTGTGGCGGATGAATGTTCTAAGGATGTAATTTTTGAGTGAAACTTGCTTGTTTTGTCCTGTGCGCTGAAAACTTGTTCATATGCGCTAAGCAATGCTGTTGGAATTTAAAATATTACCTTCTGTGCGGCTGTTTATCAATTCTGAGAGATGGCGAGTCGTCGGCTTCTACCCCCGTGCCGCTAGTGCTGGGGTGTTCGGGGATAAACCTGAGCGCTCTTTTTCCCATGTTTGGGTCCTTCGAGGGAGGCGCTCAGCCCAACGAACAAGGCAATCAGACTATAATGCGTGAACACTCTCACTTAGCCATAGAATTCTATAATTTTAAATTTCGGCGAAGCCCCTGGTATTCGGAAGACCGAGTTCGGGGCGCTATCCACGCCTTGGCCGGACAGAGCCGGCTCCTCGCCCTAAGCGGCATAAGTCTTTAGGGACTCGAAAAACCTCTCGAACAGCGACCAGCTCTCGCTTCATCATGACAGTCAGTTTTAGCTTTCTCCACTGAGGTGCTCGACCCAGCTCAACTGGGGCACAATCGCAGTGGTTCTCCTAGTGCTACCTTAGCCGATATAGCGGAACTTAAGGCACCAAAACATAGGAGCCGGGCAAACCCAACTATTGACCCAAGACATGATTCGGAGCCGATGCATATAATGCTATAAGTTCGGGGTGCCGCACTTGTTAAAGTATTCGGACTTCTCACACCATATTGAGGGGTACTAAAGCCAATGGCATATTTTGGCCGTACCAATGTGTACGGGTGCAACATGTCATTAAGGAACATATATAAAGAAAAAGGTAATGCAAAAATAGACGAAAGCTATGCATTGTTTATTAAAAAGGGCTGCGATCAAAGCAGAACGATACAAATAATGCGATAAGTGAAAGGTTGGACTAGTTAACATGTCCGTTCCAGGGGCAAGCCGCGGAATAGTATGCGGAATAGGTATACTGCTCGTGATAGAGACCACCTGGGAGTTCCGTAATGCGGCATGGCTTGTCTGCTTCCTTGGTTCTTGCATCGTTTGTGCGGCAATTAAACTGCCGAACATGCCTTCCAAAGGATGGAGTCCTGAAAGTAAGAGAAAATTAAAAAATCGGCAGCCCCTGGTACGGTTTAAGCCGTGTTTCGGGCGTGCCGTGATGGTGCCCCTCCCCCTGTACCCATGGTATTTCTAGAGCGTAGTTATGTACGCGAAGTACTAGCGTCGCCTTTTTGCGAGGGTTGGGGTTGGGGCCGCATTGCTACGCCTGCTCGGATCGTGCCATGCGGTCTTGTTGTAGGTTACTCCGGGCGCGCTTGACGGTGTCCGGTCGTTTAGTGGCCGAACCGGAGAACTGCCTGGAGAGGCTGCTTTGTACTTCTGCTGCAAGGGCCGTCGTGTGCTCCTTCGTTCAGAGGGAGCGTTCAGTGTTTCCATTGACCGTAATTACTCCTCGAGGGCCTGGCATCTTGAGCTTAAGGTATGCGTAGTGCGGTACCGCATTGAACTTGGCGAATGCGGTTCGCCCGAGCAGTGCGTGATAACCACTACGGAACGGGACTATGTCGAAGATTAACTCCTCGCTTCAGAAATTATCCGGAGATCCGAAGACCACTTCAAGTGTGACTGAGCCTGTACAGTTGGCCTCTACACCTGGTATTACACCTTTAAAGGTCGTTTTGGTGGGCTTAATCCTCGAGGGATCTATACCCATTTTCCGCACTGTATCCTGGTAAAGCAGGTTCAGGCTACTGCCGCCGTCCATAAGGACTCTAGTGAGATGAAATCCGTCAATAATTGGGTCTAGAACCAATGCGGCGAATCCGCCATGACGGATGCTAGTGGGATGGTCCCTTCAATCAAAGGTGATCGGGCAGGAGGACCATGGGTTGAACTTTGGGGCGACTGGCTCTACCGCGTATACGTCCCTTAACGCGCGCCTCCGCTCCCTTTTGGGGACGTGGGTTGCGTATATCATGTTCACCGTCCGCACTTGTGGGGGAAAACCCTTCTGTCCACTGTTGTTCGACGGCCGGGGCTCCTCGTCATCATCGCTATGCAGCCCCTTGTCTTCATTTTCGGTGTTTAACATGCCTGCCTGCTTGAACACCCAACAATCCCTGTTGGTGTGATTGGCCGGCTTTTCGGGGGTGCCATGTATCTGGCACAAGCGGTCGAGTATTCGGTCCAAACTGGACGGGCCCCTGGGATTCCTTTTGAATGGCTTTTTCCGCTGACCGGATTTAGAGCCTCTGAATCCGGCATTAACTGTCATATCCTCAGCATTGTCGCTGTTAATGCGGCGCTTCTGCTTGTTGCGGGCAACCTACCACTACTGTCCCTGGTGTCCGAATTACCAGGGTTCTTGGTCATATTGTTGCTACGAGCAAGCCAGCTGTCTTCTTCCGCGGAAAAGCGGGTCATGAGTGTCGTGAGTGCCGCCATAGATTTCGGCTTTTCCTGTCCAAGGTGTCGTGCCAGCCACTCGTCACGGATATTGTGCTTGAAGGCTGCTATGGCCTCAGCGTCCGGACAGTCGACTATTTGATTTTTCTTTGTTAGAAACCGTGTCCAGAATTGCCTGGCCGATTCATCTAGCTGCTGAATTACGTGACTTAGGTCATCGGCGTCTGGGGGTCACACATAAGTGCTCTGGAAATTGTCAAGGAATGCGGCTTCCAGGTCCTCCCAACAACTGATTGATCCCGTTGGCAAGCTGTTAAGCCAATGCCGAGCTGGTCCCTTAAGCTTGAGTGGGAGTTATTTGATGGCGTGGAAATCATCGCCGCGGGCCATGTGGATATGAAGGAGATAATCCTCGATCCATACCGCAGGATCTGTTGTGCCATCATATGATTCGATGTTTACGGGTTTGAAACCCTCGGGGATTTGATGATCCATTATTTCGTCTGTGAAGCATAGTGGGTGTGCGGCGCCTCTGTACTGGGCTATATCATGACGTAGCTCCAATGAGCTTTGTCTACTGTGTTCGGCCCTGCCGAATTTGTGGT
The DNA here is from genome assembly GCF_018294505.1 of Triticum aestivum. Lineage (NCBI taxonomy): Eukaryota > Viridiplantae > Streptophyta > Magnoliopsida > Poales > Poaceae > Triticum > Triticum aestivum. The sequence continues at coordinate 216,055,865 of NC_057803.1, read as the reverse complement.
CGGCGTGACGGTTACCGTCTCGCACCGTGGGGTGCCCCCGCAATCCGTAGATCGATCTTGTTTGCCTTGCCTTGTCCTCCAACATATCTCGTAAGTCTGGCGCATATTCCCGTGCCTTGGTATGGGGTGCGGCTTGAGTGGAGGGCCGAGAGGCCTCTCTGTCACGGCCACGAGGTGGCTGGTCGGCCGCATCAAGTGCTTCCTCCTCTAATCGGGGTAGCAACCTGCGCTTTGGGTAGCTCTTGGAGGGGCGTTCGAGTTTATGCTCTTCGGCCGCAAGGACTTCAGTCCATCTGTCGACTAGCAAATCTTGATCAGCTCTAAGCTGTTGCTGTTTTTTCTGGAGGCTTCTCGCCGTGGACATAAGCCTGCGTTGAAAACGCTCTTGCTCGACGGGATCCTCTGGCACGACGAATTCGTCGTCGTCAAGGCTTGCCTCATCTTCGGAGGGAGGCATATAATTATCGTCCTTGACCTCTCTGTCTGCCGCTCTCTCATGAGGGCTGGTTTCTCCATCCTCCTGTGCTAATTCTTGCTGGAGGGGGTTTTCTTCGGCACTTTTTGGAGTATTATTATCTCCCGTGCTGGAATCACCGTATTTGTTTTGGCGGGATTTTGAGCGGCGCCGCTGACGCCGGCGCTTAGGCTGTTTCTTAGAGGGGTCATCCTCCGCTATTCCATCGCCATCTCCTTCTTTTGGGGTGTCCACCATGTATATGTCATATGACGAGGTGGCTTTCCAGGGCCTGATAGGCGCTGGCTCTTCATCGTCTCCTTCATCGGCGTCTAGACCGTCGATGTCTTCGGAGTCGAAGTCGAGCATGTCGGTTAAGTCGTCGACAGTGGCTACAAAGTGGGTGGTGGGTGGGCTTTGAATTTCTTCATTGTCCGAATGCCAACCTTGCTGACCGTAGTTCGGCCAGGGCTCTCCTGATAAAGAGAGGGACTTCAGTGTCTTCAGAATATCGCCGAAAGGCGAGTGCTGAAAGATGTCCACGGACTCCATAATCGGCGCCCAATCGGATTCGATCGGCAGGGGCGCGGAGGGTTCGGAGTCCGGCTCCTTGGAGTCACGAGTCTCGCAGAGTGCGGGGCTGGTGTTCGGCTCGATCACCATTGGGATCGCAGCCCCCGAGGCGGCGTCCAACCACCCATCCTCGACCGGCGCAGTTGGCTCCGAATTAAGGGTCGAAGCTGATGCTGGTGCGGCCTCCAGGGCACTGTTCGGCGGCAGAGCTAGATCATGCTCGTCGGGACAGTGTGGCGCGCTCGGCAGTGGCTCGAATCCGTCGAAGATCAAGTCCCTGCGGATGTCAGCCGTGTAGTTTAAACTTCCAAATCTGACCTGAAGGCCAGGGGCGTAGCTTTCGATCTGCTCCGGACGACCAAGTGAATTGGCCCACAGTGCGAAGCCGCCGAAGACGAAGATCTGTCCGGGGAGGAAGGCCTCACCCTGGACTGCATCGCTATTGATGATCATAGGGGCCATCGAGCATGACGGCAACGACATAGAGGAACTCTCAATGAAAGCACCAATGTCGGTGTCAAAACCGGCGGATCTCGGGTAGGGGGTCCCGAATTGGGCGTCTAGGCCAGATGGTAACAGGAGGCAAGGGACACGAAGTTTTACCCAGGTTCGGGCCCTCTCGATGGAGGTAAAACCCTACGTCCTGCTTGATTAATATTGATGATATGGGTAGTACAAGAGTAGATCTACCACGAGATCGAAGAGGCTAAACCCTAGAAGCTAGCCTATGGTATGATTGTTGTTGTGTATGTCGTCCTACGGACTAAAACCCTCCGGTTTATATAGACACTGGAGAGGGTTAGGGTTACACAAAGTCGGTTACAATGGTATACATATCCGTATTGCCAAGCTTGCCTTCCACGCCAAGGAAAGTCCCTTTCGGACACGGGACAGAGTCTTTAATCTTGTATCTTCATAGTCCAGGAGTCCGGCTGAAGGTATAGTCCGGTTATCCGAACACCCCCTAATCCAGGACTCCCTCAGGTAGTGCCAGCACATCACTGCCGCACAGCACCAACATGCCGCCGTAGGTCAGATATGCTAAGAGCATCTACAACCAAGCACCTCAAAACCGCCTCATATGCCTAGGCGGGCCACCCGATCATTGATTGGTCACGTTTTTTTGACCCAGATGGACACCTCAAATGCCTGAACTGACAGGCACCCCCCATATCCAGCCCAAATATGAGAAGGATATGGGGGCGACCAGGCATGCCCGTGCATGCCTGCCACGTCTTACTGGAGAAGCGGTCCCATGGGAAACCCTCGGAAACCCAGCGGTCCGACAGACGCTGCGTCCATCGCCGCGGTGTAAACGTCGCATGGCGCCACTCACGCTCGCCGCCCAAGATCGAAACTGGCTATTTAAGCCGACCAACGTCCCACAACCTTAACGCATCCACCTCCACCCTCTTCGCGCCGCCAGTACGAGCCCATCCACTTCGTCCCTCTCTCACCCTAGCGCTCAGCCCACGGTCTGATGCTCCACCCACGTACTGGCACTCCGCCATTGTCCAGAGCAAGATCACCTACTACGCCATGCAGACGCCGAAGCGCCGTGCCGAGATCCAGCTGGAGATCCGGGCGAGACAAGCCGCGCGCGCCACCGTCATCGCTACCCAGCTGCCTCCGGACTCAGCGGAGCCGGAGGAGGAGCAGCCAAGGGAAGAGGACAAGGAGGAGATGGCTCGGATGGAGGTGGCGGAGGTAGAGCAGCAGGCGCCGGAGCAGCAGCTGTCGGGCTTCAATATGGAGCAGGCGGAGATGGAGTTCACCGTCGCTCAGTCTGACGAGATGGCGGAGCAGCAGGCCATCCTGGAGTCTATCCAAGATGAGGCCTATGTGGAGGCCAGCCGGGTGTTCCTCCGGCGGGAGCAGGCGGAGTCTGACGCGCTCTTTGCCGAACTCGACACGGAGATATAGGCAGAGGAGGCCGAAGCGGATGCGCCGGAGCTGCAGCTGCCACCCATGCTACCGGAACCGGGCACGGAGATCGTCGACATCTTCAATGATGAGTATCTAGGTGATCGATGTAGTATGTAGGTTTCTTTTAGTTTGCATGTCTTTGTATGGATTTGATAATTTAGTATGAGATGTCCGGTTGCAACTGTTGAAATTTGAGGCATGCCTAGTCAGTGCCCGCGGACGCGCCCGGGCGCGTTTGCCAAGATTTGCCAAGTCCAACTGTAGATGCTCTAAAGGGTGAAGGCTTGGGCTCCGGTGGGATCTTGGACGCCTCTCTAGCCACGGGTCGACACCACCGGTGGTAACAAGGAGACACTACAAGAAATATGTCAACTAGTGACCTTATGTCAGTGACCCTAGACGAATTGGTCATAGATCTATGACCATTTGAAACCAATTGGTCAAAAACTGTTCGAGGGGCTCCAAACCCTAAACTATATCGACCATTTTGGTCAGAAAGGTCGTAATTTCCTTACACGAAATGGTCACAAAGCAGACATCACTCGTCTGCTGCCTTATTTCTAGCTGATCATGACCAATATAGATGGTCATAACCTTGTAAATTATGTTGGATTGGTGTGACTAGGCGCCACCTCATCAGTTTTGCCTATGTGTCATGTCCATGTGTCAATTTTTACCCTAGGTTGTGAAGCAACCTATATTTCTGTCATTCCCAAAATTCCCAAAAAATCTCATAAATTCTTTCGGTCATATCTTCATCAATTATGTAAAAATCCTTTCTTGCCTAGTTTAAAAATAATTCAACAATATTCATTTCCTATTCTGTTCACAACAACACTTTATGAAGGACGTGTTATTTATATATTCTTGATCGCCCTCGAAATTTTTGGGCACTTTTTCCTATCGAAATAATTGCCTCATGACAAAATTCAGCTTCATTTGCCCAGCAAATCTTCCTTGGCGAATTTCCAAAGTTTTTGTCCATCTAGAAGCATTGTGAAGGAAGTACCACCTAGAATCCTCCTTTTGAGCTGATAATTTGTGAAGAAATTCTTCTTAGCAGATGATCATCCTCAGCCAAAACTCACGCCGATTGGCCATGTGCATTTCTCGTACCGCAAATCAAACACTTGGCTGCTAATTCATCTTTGAGCATAGTTCGGTCTCCTCATGAGAATCTTATGTTGTAATTTTCTTCCTAGCGCCTACCTGGGCAGCGCGCAACTCACTAGACATTCCTAGGCCAGCCAGAACGCATGGCAACGCCACAGTCATTAGGTGACCATGCGGCGGGCATGCGAGCTTACGCGCTCTAGAGTTGGGGCCCTCGGCCACCGTCCAAACCTCGATGTCTTGCCACCAAACCATATATTTCTGATTAAATAAATACTTATGTAACTAAAAATGATTTTTGAAAAAAATAACGAGCAAACTATAAGGCAGCTGCAGTTCAAATTTGACCCGCTTCCTACTAAATCGGCAGGAATTTGTCTTTTTCACCAGAGGTGGATCAAAACTTTCGACACCCAACCATTTTTGTCAATTGTGCATTAAATATGTCCTGGTGTTTTAGAAAATTGATTTGGTCCAATTTTGCAACAAATATATGGTCGGTCCTTCACAAAAAATCTCATTTCGGGCACTCAAAAAATGGAAAATGAATTTTTCGTGCAAAGAAAATGAAAACTCCCTCAGGCAACATTGTTTGAAATTCCAAGATGCACCCTTGTGCACAATATGAGATCATTTGAACAAACTATGCCATGAATGTGGCCATAAAATTGATCATTTGGCTTGAAAGCCATGAATCTTCACGTATGATAGCTCATTTCTGATAACACTTTTTTTAAAAAAATTGCCGTATTACAAGTTTATTATTTTTCCTGTGAACTTGGTCACATATAATGACACAATGCGAAGGTTTCCCATTTTTTATTTTTTTGAAATTTTTATGCCTGTTTCAAAATGCGGTCAAATTAGCGGGCTTGATCGTTCCTTGCTAGTGGTTGAATCCTGGAAAACTTTTGATGTTTATATGATTAAATAGATACTTATGTACCTAGAAATAATTTTTGGAAAACATAACGAGCAAACTATGAGGCAGTTGCAGTTCAAATTTGACCCGCTTCCTATTGAATCGGCGGGAATTTGTCTTTTTCACCAGAGGTGGATCAAAACTTTTGACACCTAACCATTTTGTCAATTGTGCATTAAATATATCCTTGTATTTTATAAAATTGATTTGGTCCATTTTTGCAACAAATATATGGTAGGTCCTTCACAAAAAACTCATTTCGAGCACTCGAAAAATGGAAAATGAATTTTCCGTGCAAAGAAAATTAAACGGCTAAGATTCATTGACCAAACCAAGAGCCAACGGCCAACAAGCGTACATCATACGGATTCTAGCTAGCGGCCAGCAAGCGTACATCATATGAATTGTTTGGAAGCAAGTATAAATCCAATATAACACGTGTAAACTAGAGGTTGAATGTTGATCGCCACATAAGGAAGGTCTATTCAGGATAAACACACATGCACACAGAGAATGTTAGTTGAGAAGGAAACTTAGAAAAAGGTTTTTGGAAGAGAGAAACATGCACACGTAACCATCCTACAAGCAAACAAAACTGCATACAAGGAAAATACGTACTACGTACAAGGATATGCAATCTTTTTTTCATCGAACAAGGCTATGTACATGCACCAGCAATATCTGCCCCCACATGTTTGTATATCCAACTCGGGTACAAACATGTCACCACAGTTTAGACTACTAGATATCTCTTATTAATTAGGTGGATAAATAATACTACTTGATATATGTTTCTCACAGATGAATAAAGGAGGATACTTTTGCCAAAAATTTGCAAAACCATAAATAATAAATAAAGTACTCAATGTATATATACTTTTATATAAAATTTAGCTGTAGGGCTTAAATAAAAAATTAACCCGTGCAGTTGAATATAGAATTAAAGTTAAAATAAACTAAAATCAGATTTCAATTGTAGTAGAATATAAGTTGGTGTAGACCAGCAAGGACACAAAAAAGTACCTACGAACAAGATTCGGTAAAACAAAGTTTAATACCATTTTAAATGAACATATGCCAATAGTTACTTGGTTTTAGATAGACAAACAACATAGACATTTAGAGTAAGAGGATAGTGCCCACATGTGGAAAAAATGATTGAACATGGTCGTACATGATAACATGATATCTGGAAATACCCTGCAAAAAAATCTACAAATGCAATTACAAGAAGGATAATGGCGATACAGATTGCAGAAGAGGACATGAAGTTTATTAATTAGGTGGAAGAGAACATATACTACTAGACATCTCTTATTAATTAGGTGTAAGAGGACATGAAGTTTAGGAATTTTATTATTGGTTAAATGGTTTTGACATGTACGATATTAACCTTGGTGCCATTAACGATTTTCTGCTACACCCGAGTAACTTTAATATCAAAAATATATATACCAAAAAGAATCCCATGGGAGTTCTCCAACTACAATCTTTTTATGTATTCAAAGATATACAAATGGTGGGATGGTAGATAAGTTAATATTTGTCTATGGGAAAATAGTGACTGATGAAGAGTAGTAAAAGAGAGAAATATTAATATTAGTATAGATACATGGCTTCGAATTGCAGGATGTCGATCTTTGTCAAGAGTGGGTGTATTTTAAAAAACAATACAATTAAACGCAGAATTCCCAAGTCTTATATGTATACTGGAGGTAGATGTGTTTAGCTAATATCGTCTTTATATAATTTAAATGTCATGTCAATGCTACAATGCGACAACAAAAACAAATTCAATAATATTTGACCAAGTGGGGAAATACCGTTGGAGAGAAGAATACCAAATATAATTTTTAGGACTAAATGATAGAGAATGTTTTATCAAAAAATAATAATGCATGTCAAATATGTAATAAATCATTGTACTTTGCTTAAAAATACAATTACCTAAAAAATACAATTACGCGAGCCCAATGAGAGAATATTTTAGAAACTTTCCCACCATTCACTGTTTACATTCTTTTAAATTGGGAAGTAGACGAATAATGAATATGGGATATATGACAATTTAGAAAAAAAATCTATAAAATCAAATATTTACTATCAAATATATAAATTTTACAGAAATATACCTTGTAGTGTTTAATAAGTTATCCAAACACATCTAAGCTACATTTCTTAATGTGAAAAACTTATGTAGTGGAAAGAAGATAGGCAATGAAAAATCACCAAAATATATTTAAAAACATTGAAGTCTAGCCGCGCAAATGCGCGGGTCACCGTGCTAGTTACAATTACATGTGCTCCATTCTCATTGGTGGAATGAGTTGTCACACGGATCGATGACATGACGCTCATCCATCCATCCATCTCTCCATACCACGTCCATCCATCCATCCATCTATCTACAGAAAAGAAGAAAAAGAAAAGAAAAAGGGAAACCCCACCCGCAGCGCAAACCCTAAATCAGATCCAATCGCCCCCCTCCTCCGATCGCACTCCTCCCTCGTCCCCATCTCCCCGCCACCGCCACCGCCGGACCCGTCCTCGCCTCCCGCCACCGCCCCTCTTCCTCGTATTCTCCGGGCACCGACGCTGCCCCTGCCTCTCAGGAATATAGAGGAAGGCCCCCGCCGCAGCCACGCTCCTCCGTCACCGAGGCCATGGAAGGGGCGGGAGGGCCCGTGGTCGCGGATCTACGCCGGGACATTGCGGCGGCGTGCGAGCAGCGGATCACGCAGGACCGTGCCCACACCATGGCCACCTATGCCTTCTCCGACGCCGTCCTCTCCGCTCGCTCGCTCGCCGAGCATAGCGTCGCGCACCGAGGAACGCGCCTCCCCCGACGTCATTCCTCTTCCGTTCAGGTAGTAATACAGAACGACATCCATCACGGCACTAGTTACGTAGATTCAGGGGTAGTAGTACAGAATGATGGATGCATGCATCCATTACAGCACCAGTTACGTAGAGATATTTCTAGGGATTGTGCAACTTTAGCAAAGATCGTGTAGGCATCTTGAAGCCTTGGGGATATACTACTACTGGTACTAGTACTTGTAGTCAATGGATGGAACTGCACGTTCCTCTGCATTGTCGATCCAATTTCCCGGCCGCGAGTGCTTCTTCTTGTATTTTTCTGCCAAGTCCTCTAGACGCACAGAAGCTACTTGTAGTCGATGGACAGTAGACTCTGTTGTGTTTAGTATTTAGTTGTGATTACTAGTTAGATTCAATGTTTCTCGCCATCAAATAGAACTATGAACCACTTTGATATCTTATCTTAAAATGTTTTATTTGTGCCTCTTGATTGATCACTAGTGTTTCCTGGTTAGCACTGATGTTCCAAACCTAGGTGTACTCATGTGCTTCTCATGGATATGTCTTTCAGGTGTACATCAAGAACCAGAAGACAAGGGCGTACTCCAAGCGTTTCCAAGTCCATTTCAAGAGAAGGCGTTGTATGTGTTAACACCTGCCTCTCCATGAATCTGCTACTTCTGTCATCTGACAGCGATTCTGATTGGCCGATTGTCCCTTCTCCCTTGTTTTCTCAGGGGGAAGACCGACTATAGGGCCAGGCTGAGACCAACCCGGACAAGAACAAGTACAATACCCCCAAGTACCGTTTTGTTGTGCGAATTGTATCCTTCAAAGATTCTTCATCATAGTTTGTGCACTTCTCAATCATCTATATATGTTGCTTATGTTTCTTATTATTACCATGGAGTCATGTTATATCTCTTAACATTAGTACTTTAGACCAACAAGGATGTCACTGCCCAAATTGTTTACGCTACCATTGCTGGTGATGTCATGATGGCCGCTGCCTACTCCGATGAGTTGCCTTTCTATGGTCTTGAAGTTGGCCTCACCAACTATGCTACAGGTTGATTTTAGCTACTGAATGAATGTGCAAATGCATGATGTGATCGTATGCATGCCTCTTTTCTAATTCTCAATGCATGATGTAGCCTACTGCAGCGGTCTGCTTTTGCGCCATAGAAGGTCGTTCCCCTGCTCCCTCCTCTGCCTTCCCCCATCATGGGTATGTAGATCCCCTTGTAAATTTCCAAATATTAAGGAGGCTATAGGCATGGGGAATTTCATGGAGGGGAAATTGGTTTATAATTTCAGACACTACTACTTACTACCTTCAATCATACAGACAAGCTTGGTCATACTATTAGTTAGTTGTTGTGCTGGTAGGTTTAATTCGATTCCACCTATATTCAACCACAAATATCTGCCTTCTAGTACAACTACTGCAAGAATGGTGTCACGGAACTCATTTAATTCAGGTTCCAGGACAGCTGCTAGTTTGAACCATGTTACAGGAACTGTCAGTTTCATTTCATGGATGGTTACTTGCATAGCTATGCCACTTCCTGCACTACGACACTTAATCCTTATTAGCACACGACTCATGTATTTAAGTCTAGTACTTTTCATCATTGCACAATACTTCACATGTACTACTTGTATAATTGATAGCTCACGGTGTTCCCTGATTGCATGTTGCTTTCTCTGGCAGCAACAATGCAGGAGTAATGGCAACCCCTTTCTCCCTCTCAAAGGATGGCATCGAGATGCAGTTTGCAACTAACCATGTCAGTATGAATTGATTACCAGCTCAACTCCTTGATGAGCTAGTGAACCAGCTACATACCCTGATATACAACGACTGATCGTTTCCAAATGAACTAGTACATCATAATTTTCTAAAACACTAATACTCGATGATTACAAGCAGAAGTAGTCCCTGTTTTTTGCGTTACTCGCTTTTCTTGAAAGTTGCATACACGTTTTTTAATTCAGATGTGTGTATCACTGGATATGCACTCGTAGTATAGCACAAATCAGTAAGGACTTGGTCAGGAGTATGTTATCCTTGTTATCCTTTTTTAATTCAGAGTTGTTTTCACTTTTTGGTGCTGAGAATAGTAGCAAGTAGCATCACCTGAGATGGAATTCTTGCTTCAAGGGTGAATGCTTGTCATTTTCTGCAGAATGCTAACACGAGTGCTACTTGAATCCTTAGAGTTGGTTTTTATTTCAGTACATCTAGTATCAAATATGGTATTTGTCAGAACTAACAAATTAGGAGCCAGTTACCTTGCCCTTCTTGTTGTTTCTTAAGAGTCGGATCACTTGTAGAATTGTTCTTTAGATAGGCTTGTGAAGGAGCCAATTACCTTGCCCTTCTTTCTGTTTCTTAAGAGTCAAGTCACTTACAGAATTGTTCTTTAGATAGGCTTGTGAAGGATAGGGAAGCACCTTACCTATCATTGAACCCATCTATACTCGCTTCAGCTGCAACTCTGTGTTTAATTCTGTGCCTGGGATTACTAATCGAGTCGTTTTGCTACATCCTGTGATGAACTAAAGAAGGTGATTTCTTTTTTTGCATATAGCGTGCAAGAATTTCCCTCACTCTCGGCATTTATGTTCCGAATTTCCCTTCAGCACCACTGCTCACCCGAAGCATTATGGAATGGCAAGTCACAAGCATTGTCACCCCCTGTACATGATTCTGTTTGTAATATGATTACAATAGCAGAGTTGACAACAAAGCATTTGTAATGCGGCCTCTTTGCTGTTCTCTTTGTCATATGTAGTGCTACTATTATGTGTGTGATGCTCCAGCTCCATGCAAGCACTGGGGCAAAGGGCTCTGTCAAGCAGGTCTCCATGGTAAGTGTCTCGGTTTAGGTCCGTCACCCATCATCCTCTGTCTATCCATTCGAACTGGTGGTGCTGCAAGATGGGTTTGCTTGTGGATTCTTGTTTTGGTAGTAGTTTGCTTTGCTATGAGTAAAATGCTGGTACTTTGCTTGCCATGTTTGGTTCTTGTTTTGGTAGTAGTTTGGTTTGCTTATCTAGTAGTATCAGTCAATTGGCCAGCCTATAGCAGCTTGCTGTTGTACATGATGGTGTTAACTATGAAGATGCCAAGTGTGAGAAAATTAGACCAGCTGTCCATTTTTTGCCTGAATGCATTCTTTAAATGAGATGATGTGCTAGAGGCATGCTACTATATTGCCTTGCTATAAACAAGATGGTGTTTACTGTATTGTCTTTCATGCACATTTGTTGTATTATCTTCTGACCTGCTGGTGTCATGTGTACTGTACACATAGAAGGTGGAAATTCAAGAACTATCTTCACTATTTCTCCTTCTATCTTTGTCTTGATATAACTCTGCAGTTTACTTGAATCCATAGTTCCTTTCAAAAGTATATGCAAAGTGTGTGTGTGTGTGTGTATCCAATGAGCAAATCTGTAGTAATTATTGAATATACTATTTTCTGCTCAGTTCTCTTTTGACATATAGTTTGTTCTCCTTGAATGTGTAGATAGTATGCTGTGCTGGTGATGTTTTTTCGTTGCTGGGATCATTTGAACCTGGATGTCATTTGTCATGTGATCTGAGCCATATGGCATATTGTAAACTCTTTATTGCTATTTTTATGTATGATGTCATGAAGATGTACATTTGAAATGCTGCTTTGACAGCAAAATTGTATTCCTGTGTACATCCTGCTTTGACAGCAAAATTATGAAAATTTCTCAACAATATATATTGGTTAAATATCTATTTTCCAATTTTCTATGCTTAAATTTGTACCACACCTAAAAAGGCTACAGCCTAACTGATGATGTTGTTGTGGAATTGTTTATTTTATTTAAAATAGTGAAAATAATAATAATTCTGCCAAAAGTTATAAAAAACAAAATGTAAAGGCCAGCAAAAAATGAAAAGGCCAACAAAAAAAGAAATTTACTAGAAAAAGTAAAGGGCTATAAAATTGGGTTTGGCCCATTTAGTCCATAAAACAACAACAAATGGGCTGAATTAAAGGGCTCGGCCTATGTAAAACACTGAATTGGACCGGGCTGAATCTTATTAACGACATTATCGATTGGTCGCAATTTTGCCATGTCAGATTGCCACGTCGGATCCGACGTGGCCTAGGCAGAGAGCTAGCGACCAAAACAAAAGGTCATAGAATCAATGACCTTTTGTTTTGGTTGTGCAATTCCACGACCTTCTCATAGAGAAGGTTGTTAATTTCAGTTTGCGACCGACAGCTTTTGACCTTCTGTTTTTGTCACAAAAAGGTCGCAAATGAAAAACAATGACATTTCAGTGACCAATAGTGATGGTCGCAAGTTGACATATTTCTTGTAGTGAGAGGAGAGTGGCCAGGGTAGCAGAGAGGAGCTACCTACGGCCTGGCTGGCGCCAACATTTCTTATCATGCTAGAATAGGGGCTACTCCATCTCTAGATCAAGATGATTCACGATTTCTATCAGCATAGATAATTCCTAGTTGTCGGAGGGATAGAGAGAGATTGTTGAAATTGATGTTTATTGCTTGAGTCTTGTGTGCATATATATAGGAGTACAATTATCAATTTGGACTATAAGACAAGGCAGGACCAAATCCTAGTCTATCCTATACTTCCTAATAATCATAATACTCAATACCACCCCGCAGTCACAAACGGTATCAACGCAGACGGTGAGAGTGGAGAAGAATCCGATGGTAAGCCGACGGACATCCCCCACAGTCGTAACGGTCGATGCATTGCGTCAGTCATGGCTGGAGTGAAAACCAATGAGGTTGCTCAAGCAAGGCAGTATCCCTTTGTGCTGATATCAAGGTAGTCGAGAGCGTTGGATGGTTTAGCCGTGGTCGAGGTAGCCATGCGAGGGGCGCTGTGGTCGGTGTCGAGTCAGGGTGGCCAGTGTCGAGGTAGTCGCCGTGGACCGAGAAGATGAGCGTCGGCGGCCTAAGCAGGAGGAGGAGGCGGCGGTGGCACCTCGCGGTGGCGGTGCTCGAATTAGGCGAGGAAGAACCCGACATCGTGAGAAACACCGGCACGGACAGTGGCGTTCCCGCGCCTAGGTTTGCGGCGTGATGCATACCAAATACTCCCTTCGTATCTAAATAGGGTGTATAGTTTTTGGCACATAAATTAAAGAACACATGTGAAGGGAAAATCTCACAAGTTTTGGGTGAGATTTCAACTAACTAATCGACATGAAAAAATTGAGGAGCTTGCCTGAAATAAGGAAATGTAATCAAATCACAAAAAAAATATCGAAATAAGTGATGCAACACAATACACCGTATATTTCAGTTTTTCTCTCAAAAATCTATACACCTTATATCAAGGAACAGAGGGAGTAAGAGTCGACACGCATGCACGTCGAAGTGGACCACGTATCGCGGTGCTACGGCCTGAAGGGGTGTCGTAGCTTATGACGCCCCCAATTCAATCGTACACTAATCATACACGCAAAAGTGTACGATTAAGATCAGGGACTCACGGGATGATATCACAACACAATTCTTGACACAAATTATAATAATACAAGTTTTATATTACACGCTAGGGGCCTCGAGGCTCGAATACATCAGCTCGAGTACACAAGAGTCAGCAGAAGCAACAATATCTGAGTACAGACATAAGTTAAACAAGATCTGCCTTAAGAAAGCTAGCACAAACATCAATGATCAAAAAGGCAAGGCCTCCTGCCTGGGAGCCTCCTAACTACTCCTGGTCGTTGGCGGCCTCCACGTAGTAGTAGGCACCATCGGGGTAGTAGTAGTCGTCAGTAGTGGCATCCAGAAAGAAGAAAGCAGGGGAAAAGGGGTAGCAAAGCAACCATGAGTACTCATCCAAAGTACTCGCAAGACTGACATAAGATCTATTCTAAGAATGCATTGGTATCAAATGGAAGGGTTGTATCTATGGACTTAACTGAGAATGCAGAATAGAGGGAAATGGCTAGCCTATCGAAGACTAGCATCTTCAATCATCTTGCAGCATTTAGAAGAGTAAAGAATAACATTTTATATTTGACAAGCATGTTGTAGTAAACATGCCCAGAGATCCTCTCTCGACTCCCTGCAAAAGCAATCCGAGAGCCATCATATCCAAATCATATCTCAGTATCCAGTTCTAGTTGTATAAATCAGGATACAACTCCAAGCGTTTGTTACCGTGGACACAACTATTCAAATAGATCAATCTTCCCTACAGGGGGTGCAAAACTTACCCAACACGCTCGATCAACTCCAGCCGGACACACCATGAGGTCACGACCGGCCTCGACCGATCAACATGTCGTAGTCCTACCTAGGCTAAATAGAGAGGTCACATGCCGGTCTACATCCTAAATGCGAAGGGTCATGGACCAATCGTCCTTTGCAATCCTGCATTGCAAGGACTGCCGGGATCAGTCCTGGCTACCTCCTTATACAAGGGAGGTGCTTACGCGGACCACCCGTGCGTGTGCCGCCCAACGGTTGCGTCTAAAGAGCTTTCAGGAGAAACATATGACACGGAGTGCCCATACTTATTCCCGTGTGGTGGTCAGAGCGAAAAAGGCCAGAGGCCTACTCGGATCACATATCCAAAGCGTCAGTGTCTTGGTAGCGCGCGGTAATGAGCAGAGACTCACGATCAATGTGACCCCGTCGTCCTGTCTCATGGACTTACGAAAAGGGCTAAGAATGCCCGGCCGTGCCATGCAATTATCTCGCGGGTACCCTCCAGGTCAACCCGAATTCACATCACTACTCACGGGTACCGCTTAGGGCCGATTCAATGTCATCATGGTTTTGTGGTAGGTCAGAGTAATCGTGTGTCCAAAACAGCAAGGGGGAAACCCGAGAAATTACCCTCGATGGACTCCCACTCGATGTATGATGATGACATGTACTTAGGGTAGGGTCTTAGGCCTGACCTAGACACCCTTCCCAAGGACACTATCCTAGAGTCAAAGGCCTACAAGGTTCAATAGAAGATACCGACTAAAATTGACCTGAAGTGCAATCCACTCGACGGAAGATTCCACTCGGATATCCCAATTCCACTCGACCATGATAACTTCACTTGACCATACAAGAACCCACTCAGATTCCAGAAGGCCTAAAGTCACCCCGGGATGGCAACGGTCAGACATTCACTCCTCGTCATAAAGACCATTTATTGCAGGTGTTACCAGTAACGTTTAGGACATAACTCTCATTGAACCCTGGTGTAACTAAGGGCTGCGAGGGCCCAGGCGCACTCTATATAAGCCGCCCCTCCCCTTTGGCACAAGGGTTCGCACCCCCGGTAACTATCACACACTTCAATCGACAAGCCTCCATGGCACCTAGACGTAGGGATGTTACCTCCTCCGAGAGGGGCCTGAACTCGTAAACCTGTGCGTACAACCTCCCCATAGCTAGGACTCCGCCCTCACCTACGTACCCCCTACTTCTACTGTCAGACTCGTTCCCATGATAGTTGGCGCCTACCATGGGGCAGGCGTTTGAGAGACTTCCAACGAGGTTGCAATTTTCGATCTCCATCAACATGGTTTCCGGCGGTGGTTTGGCCCTGGGCCGGGAGATCCATCTCGGCGCTCTTGTCTTCGTCGCCGACGACTCCGCCTGGCTTCAAGAAGCCCCCTCGACGTCGAGGCCCTCCCCATCCATGGGGTGGCACACTTCCGCGTGAGTGCTTGCAGCGTCCTCCTATGGCAGCTGCCGACTCAGTATCGGTCGGCTCCCGTGGCGTCTTCGCTCCCCACTGTCCGCCATCGCAAGCGATCCGGTCGTTCGCTGCTCTAGCGGTGGGTGAAGCATGTGGTGGATCGTCAGTCGACCACCCCTCATGTCGCGGCAATTGAGCCCGATGAATCCCTCTACGGGTTATTTGATCTGCCAACTGTTCATTCGGATACACTTTCCGAGTACAAGAGCAATGATCCCATAGCGGAAGTCCTCATGGTTGACTCCCAACGCAGTCTGCCCGGGTTCCGTCATGGTGGCGAGGCGGCAGTGGTGGCCCTTCACGCGATCACGACGAGTATTACCCCCAAGCCCTCACTGCAGAGTAGAGGGAAGAGCTGCATCACCGAAACGTATAGGCGCTCTAGACTGCCATCATTGGGGAGACCTCCAAGGCTCCCAATTTGGAGGCTGCGTGCTTAGCCACTGAAAGGATCAAGAAGAGGAGTCTAGAGGGGGGGGGGGATTAGACCCTCAACAAGCAAAAGTAGTAGTTTTAAGTTCTTCAAGTTGAGGTGGAGTTTTTGCACAAGTTTAAGCATTCACAATACATTTCAAGCAAGCATGGCAAGAGTATATGATCAACGGAAAGTAAAGCATGCAAGTTGCAAGAAAGTAAAGAGATGGGATTGGAGTGTGCAAACACAATTGGAGACACGGAGATTTTTGGCGTGGTTCCGATAGGTGGTGCTATATATCGTACATCAACACTGGTGGAGACTTCAACCCACGAAGGGTAGCGGTTGCGCGAGTCCATGGAGGGCTCCACCCACGAAGGGTCCATGAAGAAGCAACCTTACCTATCCCACCATGGCCATCTCTCACGAAGGACTTGCCTCACTTGGGTAGATCTTCACTAAGTAAGCGATCTCCTTGCCCTTACAAACTCCTTGGTTCAACTCCACTATCTTGACGGAGCCTCCCAAGTGACACCTAACCAATCTACTCCCTCCGTTCCAAATTACTTGTCGTAGGTATGGATATATCTATATGTATTTTAGTTCTAGATGCATCCATTTTTCTACGAGTAATTTGGAACGGAGGGAGTAGGAGACACCACTCTCCAAAAGGTAATAGATGGTGTGCTGATGATGAACTCTTTGCTCTTGTGCTTCAAATGATAGTGTCCCCAATACTCAACTCTCTCTCACAAATTTGGCTATGGTGGAAAGATGATTCGAGTGAAAAGCAACTTGGGGAAGGCTAGAGATCAAGATTCTTGATGTTGGATTGAAATGTCTTGGTCTCAACGCATGAGTAGGTAGTTCTTTCTCAGAAAATGAGTAGTGGAAGTGTAGGCACGTTCCGATGGCTCTCTCACAAATGGAGAGGAGGGTGGAGGGGTATATGTAGCCTCCACACAAAATCTAACCGTTACAGACATTTGAGCCAACTCGGTCAGACCGAAAATATGAACTTGATGAGACCGATCCAGTTCAAAATGTGAATGCTAGGCTTTTCGGTGGGACCGACATGATCGACTCGGTGGGACTCATGTGCTAGGGTTAGGGTAAAACCTCATCTCGGTTTGACCAATTACACAAACTCGGTGAGACCGATTTTAGTAATAAGCAAACATAGAGTTGGTCTAGCAAACTCGGTGGGGCCGGTTGCATATCTCGATGAGACCGAAATAGTTGCAACAGGCAACAAAGAGTTTGCAAGCCCATCTCAGTGAGACCAAGATCCCATCGGTGAGACCGAACTGATTAGGGTTTCTTGCAGTGGCTATGTCAAGTGAACTCGGTGGCGCCAGATGAATCAAATCAGTGGGGCCGAGTTTGACTTTAGGTTTTGGACATATTTGGATTTGAGAAAGTGGTTCATGGGTTTGGAGCATATCACTAAGCACTTTGAGCGCAACACCTAATCCCCTTTTAATAATATTGAATTTTCCTATGGACTCAATGTGATCTTGGATCACTAAAATAGAAATGAAGAGTCTTGAGCTTTTGCCAATATTTTTCCTTAGCATCTTGAAGGGGTTCCACATCCTCTTGTCCATGGCACACCCTTGTTGAACTTTCTGAAATACACTAGATAAAGGTATTAGTCCAACAGGAGATATGTTGACATTAATTACCAAAATCACCCAGGGAGCACTTGTGCTTTCAATCTCCGCCTTCTTGGTAATTGATGACAGCATACACCAAATCTTTAGATAAAGATATGAAGAATAACAAGTAAAGCTTTGGAAAGACATGTAACATGCATAGGCTCCCCTACATGTATGCAATAAAGATGGAATATGAGAGCATGTGAATGCATTAGCATGTCAGAGCAAGCAATGAGTTACATGTATCTTGGCTATATGCATCAGAGCAAATGATGTAAATATAGGAAATGTACCTTCATGTTCATGAGTCCTTCTTGCAAACAATATGTACATCAGCAAGAGATCATCATGCACATGGGTGTGATGCATATACTTACCTTGTGGTCTTGAGCTGGCTTGGGAAGAGTGAACTTGAGAAAACAGGGTTAGATAACACAAGGACACCTACTAAACAAAGCAAATGAGGAAACCACATGAGTACCAAGATTGGTATGGCATGTAGAGAGTGAGTACTTAGTACTCTATTTGGATATAGACATGTCCCCAAAGATTAAAGATATGCAATGGATTCCAAGCATTTTCTTCCCTTAGATATGAACTCTTTCTCCCCCTGAATCTGATATTGGATAATGGGAGAAGGTAGGGTAAAGAAAATTAAAACAAAGCAACATATGCTAACATGTCTTTCCCCTCTTAAAGACATGTGACTTCTCTCCTCTATGGTTAAAAAGCATCTGGTGAAGCTCAGATGCGCTTTCTCCCTTATGTGATAAGCTTTGATGTGCTCTCTCTCTCTCTCCCCTTTGACATCAATTTCCAAGAAAGGATCTTCTGGACCATGAGTCATATAGGTTTGGTCCTCGATTCACATTACAAAGCAGCATGTAATATAAGATGCTAGTAGAGGATAAGAATCATCGAGTGGAGCTAGAGAAGAAATGATAATGGTAAGGGCAAAATGTTTTCTTAGTAGTGAAATCGGTAATGCCGAGTTATTTTCATCGATGACATCAAGTTGGAGATCTCATAGATGATGCATATTAGTCAGACCGGGTTTCCTTGTTGGTTGTACCAATGAACAATCTACGAAGCAATATAGCAGTTCGGTCCAGCCGAGAGGCAGAAATCAGTGAGACCGAGTTCAATGCAGAGGAAACATTTTGTCATCTCAGCTCACTTGGCAAATAAGATCTCACAAGGATTTCCAGGGAATAAACTGAAAGATTTGCAATGAATTAGATGCAGAGAATGCAGAAAATAAAAAAGAAAAGAAAAGAAAATAAATCTAGATGAAGTGAAAAGGAAACAAACAAGCTAGGCACAAAAGCAATAACACATAGAAATACTAGAGAACTTCATCTAGAAGTGGTTGGTGACAAAGTCATCTATGTCAGAGTATATTGACTGAGGAGTCAAGTGAGAACATTTGATCGTAGGTCATACTCATCGTTTAAGCTCAAAATGGGGTTACCATTTTTCATTTAAGCATTTTGATGTATTCACATCTTGTTGAGATGCTTTGACCCATGACTTGGGGTAAAGCTTCTCTAAGATGGAATAACATACCTTGGGTGGTCTTGATCTTGATCATGTAGTTGAACTTGTGTTGGATGCCCAAGGTTGATGTAGTTCATCAAGAGTTGGGAGCACCACTTGTAGTTTGAGTTCATCTACCTACATGGGTCAGTTTTGCAAGGAAGAGCACTTGTGTATCCAAATTGACAATCATGAAACTTGATACCAAATGAAATTTGATATGTTGAAATTGTCAAAGGATATGTTGCAAGGGTCCATGCTTCCTTATCTTCAACCACCATATTATAGAGTCTTGGTGATGTAGAGATTTCTCAAGATGTGAGTGAGTTGCAATCTCATAGATTTGGATTCATCCAAGTACCCATCGGATTTCGGGTTCTGCAAACCCTTGAGAGGTTCAAACTTCGGGGTGCGTGCGAAGAACTCAACCTTCCCAGTCTTCCTACTCGCCAATATCTCGGCCTAGCTCGATGAACAAGAAGGAAACAAGATACAACAGTTTACCCAGGTTTGGGCCAACTCACGGTGTAAAACCCTACTCCTGCTTTGTGGTGGATTGGCCTCGAGGGGATGAGGATGAACTAGTACAGTGGGAGAACAACCTCAGGAGGAAGAGTGTTCTTGGGATCGAGCAAGCTGGTGAGTGTGAGGATGGAATGGATCTCATCCGGTCCCTACCTATGGTGGTGGCTAAGTCCTACTTATAGTGGCCTTGGTCCTCTTCCCAAAATGAAGGCAGGAAGGGTTCCCACAACGGCCAAATTCGAAGGGAGACAACTAGTACATGTTATCCTGACAAAAGTAGTCTTCGCCTGCAAAAGCCTCTAGTCGTGACATCATGGTGGGCTCGACGATGACCCCCGCCCTGCCGTCCTGGCAATCTTGGTCTTGTTGCACCGGAATGGAAACCTTTGGCTGATTCCTCAGGACTTCGCGCCTGCACTGGCCTCCTTAGCACCAAAGAGGAAACTGGTACACTACACCCGCTAGCACCCACCTGGCCTTGGTCATCATGGCTCATGTCATCCGAACCTCACGAGGTGAAGCCCACATAGAAATCTCCGCTCCTCGGGAACCAACCTAAGGAGGCCACTCCTGGTGGAGGTCTTGGTGCACTACTGTAGGTTGCTGCTAACACGACACTACTATTAGAGACCCTTCGACGAAACTGTGTGCGATGCAATAATCGCAAAACGTGGTGTAAAATAACCGTCAAAAAGGTGCAAACCGTTTGCGATGACGGATGCATAAAACATAGTTCAAATTTTAGTTGTGCGTTCGATGTAGGGCATACGGTTCAGTTCAATTAACTGTTTGCGATTTGGCAGAACAAAGGAAACAGGCAGCCAGATGAAGGCGTGTGCGATATACAACTTATGGTTCACTCAGATGAAATGTTTGTGATTAGGAAACACAACAGAAATGGTCAGCTAGATCAAGATGTGTGCGATATACGACATACGGTTCACTCGGATGAACTGTTTTTGATTAGGCAACGCAATAGAAACGGTTCAGCCAGACCAATGTGTGTGCAATGGAGGGCATAACGTTCATTCCAATAAACTGTTTGTGTTGAGCCAAGAGAACAGAAACATTTCACATAAACAAGATGTGTGTAATACACGGCAAACATCCAATTACATAGGTGGCTAATACACACATGACATTTCCACACACCAAAGTAAACTATTACATGCATAATTAACTAGGATAAATGATCATCTGATTATCATCTACTTCTTGTGCTAGCTCAATGTTCCTTCTATGCTAAGTTTCCATTAATTGATGGCATTTTATGAACACGCCACCGTTTCCCGCCATTTCCTCACCGGTTTCCCGCCATGCAGGGATATTTCGCATAAACCTAGGCAACGCGTGATGCACGGAGGCAACAAGCACAGCCTGTAGAGCATCCACCTTTTCCAAGCATGCCAGCCCACCAAAGCGCCACCTCTGCAATCAACCTCGTCGATGAGGAAAACGAGCAGGCACCACGACCCATTGAGATTGAGGCGCTCCCTGGAAATGTGATGGACGAAGCCATGATGCGCATCATCGCCAGGGTTGAGCAGACCCTTGGCGCATGGCGCTTCAACGCCGCGGATCATGTCAGTGCCGACAAGGTGCATCTCACCGCACAATATGATCGATGGCGCACTATAGAGCAAGCTAGGCACGTCTGCGCTGATAGTCTGTGGCTCGCCGCACGGCGAGACCGTTGGAGCGCCGCAGAGCTAAAGGCGCGGCACGCTGCACAGCAAGAGCAGATCCATCAACGCTTGCCTGCTCTTGACAGGGCGTCACAGCTGGGTACACGTCCCGTTAGTACCCCCAGTCCTCGCCAGGAGTGGGCAGAGGCCCTCTGCACCGTACTTGCACCAGAGGCTGGCCGCACCGTACTTGCATCGGACGCCCGCCGCGCCATTCGCATGGGTCACGCCGTTCGCCTTGTCCGTGGCCCGCTCGATGCCAATGCGCTGGTCGGTTGGCTCGACCGCCTCCTTGGCCCAGGTGTCCACCTGGGCGCAGTAGAGCAACATGGCCGTCACATCCTCGAGCTAGTGATCTCCGATGAAATAGCCAACTTGGAGCTCGAAATCGCGCTCCAGATGTACCGCGAGCGTGTCGACCGCTTGGACAAATGCCTGCACGAGTTCAGGCAGAGCCAAGAGCTACCGTAGGCAAGTGCTATTGGTCATGTTTCAATGTGTGTACTTTGTTTTCCGTTCTTATATGTTCTGTTTCAATGTGTGTATATACGCTTTCCATTCTGTATATGTGGATGATAACAGCTAGATTCAAATTAGTATACAAAAACAGATAGGAAATGGAATTCATAATATATACTCCCTCCGTTCCTAAATATTTGTCTTTCTAGAGATTTCAAATGACTACCACATACGGATGTATATAGACATATTTTAGAGTGTAGATTCACTCATTTTGCTCCGTATGTAGTCACTTGTTAAGATCTCTAGAATGACAAATATTTAGGAATGGAGGGAGTATATATTAATTGTTCATTAGTTCATCATAGAATATATATATATATAGTGTTACTATTCATCATCCAGGGTGTAGAATAAGTTATTCTTCACCTGAGGTAATCTTACGATCATTTTATAATTAAATTACGTTTGGAATTGAAATAGTTACATTTGTATTGATTCACTACGTAAAATTTGACATAAGAAAATAAAAATATAGGTCATAAGACAAGAAATTTTGCAGTTTATGTGTATTTTAGACTATGTTTTTACGTTTATAATTTTACATAACATAAAATATTTTTTACGGCGATTATATATTTTCTTACGGTCTCTTTTTGCGTTACAAATAAGACAAAACTTACAGAACGTAAAATTAGGGTGCATTGATGGTAAAATAGAGGGGGGGTGAAGAATAACTATTCCTCACCCAGGGTGACGAATAGTGCGACACTATATATATATATATATTATCATCACATATACGTGATGATACTTAACTACTAGGTACAATGCATAGAATTGTAAACGAACAATACTAAAACTAATAGGGCCATTTGCATTTCTGTCCCTAACTCGAACCACCTAATCAGATATACCCCTAATTCGAAAGCCTGCTCAAATTTGCCCCTTCGCCGTTAGGTTCCCTTATAGAAATGCCCTTTTGCGCTGTTACCGTCCGGTCAAACAACTTTGACCGTCCTGAAAAAATAGCAAAAAAATCTAAAAAATCTAAAATTTTGTGAGATCGAAGATACTCATGTTCCCAAGGTGTGTGCAAAGTTTCGTGCTATTTGGACATTCCAGGAGCTCGTGGCGAGGAAAAACAGTTAATCTGCACGCTTGTGAACAATAAATTTGAAATAAAATAGCAAAAAAATTAAAAAATATGAATTTTTTTGGCATCAAAGTGGCTTGGGTGCACAAGGTGCTTGCAAGTTTTTGTGATCAAATGACATGCGAGGAACTCTATCAAGAAAAAACAAAATAGTCATTTTTCCCAAGTTTTTTCCCGAGCCAAATTTTGTTTTTTTCTCCACAAGCCCCTCCAATGTCCAAACACAACAAAAATTTGCACGCAGCTTGCAGACTCGAGCCTCTTTGATGCCAAAAAATTTCATATTTTTTTGAATTTTCTTACTATTTTTTTGAATTTACTGTTCACAGGCTTACATATTTATTGTTTTTCCTCTAACGAGCTCTTGGAATGTACGAACAGCACGAAACTTCGCATGCACCTTGCAAACCTGAGTATCTTTGATCCCACAAAATTTCCGATTTTTTACAATTTTTTTGCTATTTTTTTCAGGATGGTCAAAGGCCTTTGACCAGCTTTGACCTGCTTTGACCGGACGGTAACGACATAGAAGGGTATTTCTGTAAGTGCACCTAACGGCGGAGGGGCAAATTTGAGCAGGCTTTGAAATTAAGGGTAAATCTGAGAGTGGGTGCAAATTAGGGGCACAGACGTAAATGTCCCAAACTAATAATCCCTCATGGGGTCAGTATTCCGGCAACCCCTTGCCAGCAGCTCCCTGGTGCGTGGCGTCTTCCTAGTGCAAAGGCAGTACTCTGCCTCCTCCTCCTCGCAGCGCTTGACGTACCGATCTGCATCTTGCTGGAGGATGCGCACAAACGATCGTGCCATTTCGTTGGGTGCCCACTGGAGCTCCTCGTCGGTGGCACGCTGGAGCTTATCGGCCCACCTCCACGCAGCGACATGGCGCCCAGCGCCTATGACCTTCCTCGCGAAGTACCCGTCTTCGTACACCTCCTCTGCACGATGATGCGCCCAATCCCAAATCTCTGCCGCCTCCTTTTTCCAAGCGGCATCATGGGCTTCACAGGCCGCCTGGTACCTAGCTTCCTCCTTCGCCATCTCCTTCTTGAATGCCACTTGCCTGGCTTTCTCAGCCGGCAACAGCGACTTCCACAGACAAAGATTGTACTGGCCCCAAAACCAATCCAAAGTTGGAGGTCCGGTGCAACCTCGTCCGGCGGCGTATAGGTGTCCCAGTCGCTGCTATTCGAGTGAGCATCATCGGGAGGCGGCGACTCCTCGTCGGCGCGTGGGCAGACCGGTGGCGCCATGGCAGAGATTTGAGAGAGAGAGAGAGGGCGAGCAAAGGGAGGATGTAGATGAGAATGCAGGCGGGACGACGTGAGCAAGGTAGTATTTATTGGTGGCCAGAATCTAGATCGACGGGAACAGTTCACACGCCGGTCGCCGGAATTTATGAGTATTGTAGTTTGAATTACACACGATTCTCGAAGCAAAATCTATGTGTGAACATAATAGCTGACGGTTTCCAATACAGAACTGTGTCTGATTAATGACCCCCGCCACTCATCAACCAAACCTCAAGCCACGAGATAGAGTGCCAATTGTGTGGGGGCCGGTTGTCTTGCCAGATATTTATATTTTCTTTTTTGAACACAAGATATTTACATCATCTAATGATTTTTTAACTCGCACACAAGTACACAAAAATATGATTTTTCAAACTGTTATGGTTAGCCGTTGCATGTAGATGTAGTTCAAATTTGAATTACAGTCATTAAATGGCTAGAAAATCAATTAAATGTCTTTAAAAGGTCAAATGACCCCTAGAATTTTCCAAATTTTCACATGACACTTGTAGTAGTGCATGTTAAACATAGAAAAAAATTGAAGGCCATAAGAGGAAGCTATCTCCTATTCGTCATCAAACATGCATTGTTCCCTCTCAGAACCACGAGCCTTCTAGTGAGTTGCTCCGGTTTGTGAGGGGGGTGTGTCCAAACTTTCGTCAAACAGGCCAATTTTTTACCACATCATCTTGGTGGCATGACATTACATCAAGCAATGTTTCATGTTTTTCTGATAATTTTTTAATTTTTTGCAATTAAAATGCCATGGCACTCCATGCATGTGCCCATGCCGTGAGACCAATATGTTTGAAAATTCCTTCTAATTTACTGCACATGGAATTAACTCGCACACAAGTACACAAATATGATTTTCAAACCATTATGTTTAGCCCTTGCATGTAGATGTAGTTCAAATTTGAATTACGATCATTAAATGGCTAGAAAATCACTTAAATGTCTTTAAAAGGTCAAATGACCCGTAAAATTTTCCAAATTTTCACATGATAGTTGTATTAGTGCATGTTAAACGTAGAGTTTTTTTTGAAGAGCATAAGAGGAAGCTATCTCCCGTTCGTCATCAAACATGCATTTTTTCCTCTAGGAACCACGAGCCTTCTAGTGAGTTGCTCTGGTTTGTGAGGGGGTGTATCCAAACTTTCGTCAAACAGGCCAATTTTTTGCCACATCATCTTGGTGGCATGACATTACATCAAGCAAGGTTTCATGTTTTTCTGATCATTTTTTAATTTTTCGGAATAAAAATGCCATGGCACTCCATGCATTTGTTTTTTTTACCAAAGAATAGTAGGGCAACAACCCTACTATATGTCATTTTTCATTAAAACAAAGAAACAAATAAAATGGTCTTACAATGGTTGTTGGGGAGATAACCAGAAAAGGGAGAAATACAATAAAAGATGAAAAGAGAAGAAAAGGTAATCTAAATTATTGAAATTAAATGTTGTCAATCCAAGATGACATGCCATCTTTCAGAGATGGTTTAGCTCTCATCATGGTAATATTGAAAGATCTGATGAAATCATACCTGCATTCATTAATTGAGCAAGGTATCCCCTCAAATATCATCCCATTTCTTTGATTCCAAATGCTCCAATAGCCCACTATCATAATTTCCATAAAATGTTTGATTTTGTATCTGTGATTGGCATCCATGATCATACTATGAATATCCAAATCTGAATTCCATTCAAATCCAATATCCCACCAGAAACCTTGACTAAATGGGCAAGTGAAGAGGAGGTGCATTCTGTCTTCCATGTCTTCTGCATTACATAACACACATGTAGTGGAATCAAGATGCATGCTCTTTCTAGTTAAAAGGTCACACGTGTTTATCCTGTCATTAAGCATAAGCCAGCAGAAAAATTTATGTTTAGGAAGGCAACATGATTTCCATATCCACTTAAAAGTATCGGCAGCATCTTCACCCTTCATAAGAAATTGATAAATCATCCTGGTCATGCTTTTGTTGTTGCTCCAATTGAAATTCCAAATGTCATGCTCTTGGTTGTGCCTGATGGCACTTAATTCATCAGAAAGTTGATGAAATTGCTGATGTGCTTGAATGGATAGGGGTAGTTGAAATAAACTATACAAATTATCCATATCCTTGGCATCCTTGATAGATATATTTTCATTATAAGTAAATGAGTGTAGCTCAGGATACTTTAGCTTCCTAATATCACCATTCCATTTATCCTCACATAGCATATTGGTATCCCCAGTTGTAATATCACAAGTTGTCATATCTCTGAAGTAATCATACATTTTCATGCAATCTCTCCACCAGAAAGAGCCTTTGTTTCTGTTATCATGAGGAGCTTCATTATTCTGATAATGTGCCTCCCAAATTAGTTTAACCCAAGGTACATCCATCTTGTTATAAAATCTGTAAAGATGCTTAATAAGTAGGGCTTTGTTTTGTTCTCTCAAATTCAAAACACCAAGACCCCCTTGATTTTTTGGTTTGCATATAATCTGCCAGCTTGCCAAACATTTGCCACCTTTATTAATATCATTTCCATACCAGAAGAAATTTCTGCTTGATTTATCAACATGATCTAGGATGGTGATATGCACTTTGAGAGAGCACATGGCAAATATTGGCATTGAAGCAACAACTGAATTGATGTAAGTAAGTCTGCCAGAATAATTCATGAATCTAGCAACCCCAGCTAATATTTTGTCAATTCTAGATATGACAGGAATGAGATCCTGTACTGATGGTTTTGTGGTGCCCATGGGTAGACCTAGATAAGTGAAGGGAAGGCTCTCCACTTTGCATCCAAATACTGTGGCAAGTCTGGTGACCTCTTGATGATTTACATTGATGGGAATCATTGAGGATTTGCTAAAATTAACAAAGAGACCAGTGGACAGACTGAACATATTCAGAAGGTATTTGAGGTGGTTTAGCTGGTCTTCATTGGCAGACATAATCAACAAAGTATCATCAGCATACTGAATGATTGGATAATCTTGACCATAGGCATGATTTATAGGAAGAGATAATTCTCCATTTGACCAGGCAGCATTAATAACTGTTTGAAGAAGATTTGCAGTAATAACATATAATAAAGGGGAATGAGGATCCCCTTGTTTGACCCCTCTCCTGCAGATGATTTTTTTCCCAGCCACTCCATTAAGTAGGACAGAAGTAGAGGCAGTTTGGAGAATATTTTCTACCCACTTGATCCATCTAGGTCCAAAACCTTTGGCTCTGAGCATAGCAGTAATGGTTTTGTATTCCACCTTATCAAATGCCTTTTCAAAATCTAATTTTAGAATGATGATGGGTTCTTTTGACTAATGGCATAAATGGAGATATTCAAAAGCATAACCCAAACAATCTTGAATATTTCTACCTTTGATAAACCCATACTGATTCTGATGTATAATTGAGGTAATAATTTTCTGAGCTCTGTTAGCCATAAGCTTAGTAATAATTTTTAAAGCAAGACTGACCAGGGAAATAGGTCTATAATCATTCATATTGACAGGGTTTGAAATCTTTGGAATAAGAGTAATGAAGGTAGTGTTGATACTCTGAATGTCACTGTTCCCTTCAAAAAAATCCCAAATCATAGTGTAAATATCTTGTTTAATTATATCCCAACATTTTTTTAGGAATGCACCATTGAAGCCATTTGGTCCTAGTGCTCTATCAGATGGAATATCCTTAATCACTTGATCAATCTCCTCCATAGTGAAAGGGGCTTCAAGTTCAGAGAGGTTAGATGGTTGAATAAGTTCCTCTGGGTTAAATAACATATGTGGATCAATTGACTTGCCCAGTCTGTCTTTGAAAGATTTCCATATGATAACAGCCTTATGATCATGGTTTTGGACAGGATTTCCATCTTCATCATTGATAGAAGTAATGAAGTTTTTTCTGTAACTCTGGGTAGCCATGGCATGGAAAAAATCGGTATTGTCATCATCCAGTTTCACACACCTCATTTTGAATCTTGTTTTCCAATATACTCTTTTCACTTCCATTAATTTGGAAATGTGCCTCCTCAATATAGTCCTGAAATTGGCTTCCATAGTGCTGAGAATTCTTTGATCTTCAATGCCATCCAGCATAGATAAAACATAATTCCAAGCAGACATGTTAGTGTTGAGTTTGGACAAGTTCTTACTCCATTTCTTGAGTCCCATTCCAAGACATTTGAATCTGGCAGCAATATCTTGAGCAGAGTTTATCAACTGTTGGTTCTTATTCCAGCATTGTATGACAGTTTCATAACAACCATCAAATTCAAACCAGTAATTTTCAAACCTGAATATGGAGGATTTAGGAATATCACTGCCAATCTGAATATGGATAGGGACATGGTCTGATGTAACTCTGGTGAGTGGATGAGCCAATGTGTTTGGGAAAGATAGTGTCCAGTTTGCAGAAGTAAATATCCAATCCAATTTTTCCAATAAAGGGTAATCTTGCATATTGCTCCATGTGAAGCTTCTACCTTTGAGAGGGATTTCCACAAGATCCAATTGTTGGAGTAGGCTGTTAAACATGAGCATATTATTTGTGTCCCCTCCAGGCCTATTTCTGTCATGAGGGCTTCTTATTAAATTAAAATCACCAACCAACATCCAGTGGTCCATCTGTGATGCATTAACATTGTTTAACCAATCAAAAGAATCCACTATATCCTCATTCTGACAGGGCCCATATATATTACTGATATAAAAGATATGACCAAATAGATTACATGTTAGCTTGACAGTGATTTGGAATGAAGATTGACTGATGACAAGTCCACTGAATAAACTGCCATTCCAAATAGTAATAAGTCCACCTAACAAACCAACTAATGGATTATATGCACATTGGTTGAATCTTCTAGGTGAGAAATTTCTGAGATAAACTTGGTCAAATGTCTCTCCTTTTGTTTCTTGAATGCAAATAACACCACAATTGCTTTCCTCAATTCTAGCTCTTAAATCATCCCATCTGGTTTGAGATTTATACCTCTGACATTCCAGTTTAAAATATTCCAACTTCTATTCATTAAATTGTGCAGGTGGAAGAAGGCCACAGGGACATGAGTTAATCATATCCACAAGATTACAGTAATGTTCACTTGCAGGCAATAGGAATTGTAACCAGTATTTACGATAAGTGCACTTGCCCCATATTGACTGCACATAATATAACTGACCATTCAGCCATCTCAAGATATGAAAAATTAAAAACATGATGCTCCAACCAGAAAACTGGCAGTAATTTTGCCCATAACAGAACTGACCATTCAGATAACTAATTATGTAAAATAGATAAGTCTTGATGTTCCACCAACATAAGAAATTACTGGAGTTTAACTCCTTACAAACCAAGTACATAAATAAGGCATAAGTAACATTCCAGGACCAAGGAAAACAAAATAAAGGCCTAAGGCCAGATAGGGTCTTTTTACAGCAAGACCAACTGGGATAATAACTGGATTTATTCATAGTCCATCGTGGCCTTCAGCTTCTCTCCAGAGACCTCCTCAAGGGGTATCTGACACTGCTTGGTGGCAATAGCTTGGATGGTGTTCATTGGCAACTCAGGTGGAGGCTTGGCAGTGGGGTCAACAACCTCATATTCAAATTCTGCATTTAAATTCTTCTGACATTTGTTGATGTTCTTGGCCTTGATAGCAGCAGCTTCATTCTTAAATCCAACGCTCAATCCAGCAAGACGACGACTGCGTCTGAGATCCTTTACATCCAATGAACATTGTTACTCTTCCTCTTATTGACAGCAGGAGAGTATACAACAGCATCTAGTGGATCAGCCAGCACAAGAGGTGGCCCATGCACAGGAGAGTTGTGATTGCTAGCTATGAAATCCAGCATAGCTGGGGATGGGACTTGCTCAGGGTCTGTCATACTGAGAGATTTAGAGTTATCAGAAAGTTCAGAATGTTCAGGGAGTTCAGATATCACCACTGAAGAAACAAAAGGCTCCTGCGGTACAATAGTAGTGACAGTCATCAGGCACTTCTTGATAGGTCCATGCTCCTCATCCACACATAGCATCTGGCATCTGGCACTAACAACATCATATTCTGATAGCTGTGTTATCATGTCAGGAGCAGCAGCCATAATTTTGGACATCATGTCGTGCATTGCAATGAAAGCATCAGTGGCTTCAACTACAGGCTGGTTGGGTTGATGTTGCTCAGGGCTAAGCGGGGGAGTGTGAACCATAGGGATATCCTCATTGTTGCCATCTGGAGCATGATGGGCAGCTGGTGCAGCTTGATGATGATCCTGGTCATGAAAATCAGCATCATACCATATTCCACCGAACGGGGCAAGGGGCATAGGGTGCAGCACACCATCAAGAGGGATCAGATCTTCATCTCCACCCATACCTCCAAGAAGATCAGACTGCAGTATATATACAGCACTTGTCCATGATTGCCCATGGCCAAAGTCATCAAGACTCTCACAGATAACATGACTGACAGGAATATCTAACAAATCTGGAACTCTAACTTTGACCAAAATACGAGCTCTATTTGACATGTCTCTGTTCCAGACTAAGAACTTGGCAAAACCACTAACAGATTCCCTAACTTTATCCGGTCTCCAAGCCTCTAGAGGGTAGTTCACCATCATAATCCAGACATCGTGTGAAAAAGTGTAGTCTCTGTGATTAATACCTCTGGCATGACGAATAACTCTGAGGATCGAGTCACCAACGAAGTAGGGACTGTTGGCGATGGCGGTGTCGATGTGGCAAGCGTGCTGAAACCTGACGAAGGCCGCCCCCATCCCGCATCTAGAAACCTCAGCAATGCGGAAACCCCGCTCATGGTCAAGATAATGATGAATGAGCATGGCATCCGTATCAAACTGGAGAGGATCAGGTGGCGGAGCAAGGGAGATGATGGCCCAGTCCCCGAACTGAACAAGAGGTTCACCGCCAAGGAAGTGGTAGGTACGCCGACGTCGATTGCCATCAGCCTCCATGATGGCAGTACCAGGAGGGAGGAGAGGGATTGGGTCGCAAGGGTAGGAGGCCATGGCGTCGGAGGAAGTTGAGGAGGCGGTGGAGAACAATGGCGGAGCAGAGCAAGGATGAGCTGGCGAACAGGGGGTTTGGCAGGTTGGGTGGTCGAATAGAGGAGTGGGTGGGGTTTTGGGGAGACGAGTCATCAAGCGGGTTATTGGAATCTGGTATTTGGTTGGTAGGTTGGTGGGATTTGACCCGATATACGGGAGGTTGGCATTTGGAGATATAACAAAAACGAGATATATGGCCATATCGATAACAACTTCGACAACGGAAATCATTTTTGCAATCGAGACGAAGATGCTCATGAGATAAACATTTGCCACAAAAAATAATCTCCTAAGACGGTTGAAGATGATGATTGGTGATTGGCGTGGTGGTATGGGCTATGTGGTTGGGTTGTCCATGGGCTGAAAGATGTTGTCGGGCCGTGATCTGCAAATGGGTGTCGCCATTATGGGCTAGACTGCTGGATTGGTGGGCCAAGTTAGGTGAGCTAGAATTTTGAATTGTAACCAACGCGCTCGTGTTTGGCTCGTGATCCGAGATGGGAGCAAGATTGTTGGCGATAGTTGGGGAACGGCACATCGGCGGCGAAGGATTAGGACGACGGCCAATCGGAATAGAGTTTGCACCGGTGAGCATGCGCCGAGGTGATCTAGAGACCGTAGTCCATTCGTGATCAAGTTCGTATAACCAAGAATTATATTCTCTAATCCAAGCTGGACCACCGAAACCCCATAGGTGGAAAAAACATGAGAAATTAGGACACTTAAAAGATCTAAGTTGGTAGATCATAAATCCGACCGCCTTAGAGATCACAGAAAATTTATAAACTTGTCCACGAAGGTGGTAGACATGAAGATCAGATGGTGATCCACCAACACATGCCTCAAGCGCAAGACCAACATGCTCAACATTGAGGGGAAAGGTGGAGTGGCCAAAGGAGACGACGAGATGAAAAGCATCACTAGGATTGAGACAATGGACAGGAGTAGAGAACCTTGCTCTAACCTTGTTGGCGAAGCCCGTCCCAGGGGAGAGATCCAAGAGGGGAGGAACCATCTTGGCCGGGGAAGATCACCAGGAGGGAGAGCCATGTATCACTGAAGGATTCGCCCATGGAGTCGCCAGGGAGGGGGAGGGAGGTGGGAGAGCCATGTTTTTTGGGTTCCTCCATGCATTTGTCCATGCTGTGAGACCAATATGTTTGAAAATTACTTCTAATTTACTACACATGGATTTAACTCGTGCACAGGTACACATATATGATTTTTCAAACCGTTATGGTTAGGCGTTGTATGTAGATGTAGTTCAAATTTGAATTACGGTCATTAAATGGCTATAAAATCACTTAAATGTCTTTAAAAGGTCAAATGACCCATAGAATTTTCCAAATTTTCACATGACAGTTGCATTAGTGCACGTTAAATGTAGAAAAAAATTGAAGGCCGTAAGAGGAAGCTATCTCCCGTTTGTCATCAAACATGCATTGTTCCCTCTCGAAACCATGAGCCTTCTAGTGAGTTGCTCCGGTTTGTGAGGGGGGTGTGTCCAAACTTTCGTCAAACAGGCCAACCTTTTACCACATCATCTTGGTAGCATGACATTACATCAAGCAAGGTTTTGATGTTTTTCTGATAATTATTTAATTTTTTGGAATTAAAATGCCATGGCACTCCATGCATGTGTCCATGCCGTGAGACCAATATGTTTGAAAATTCCTTCTAAACTACAACACATGGAATTAACTCGCACACAAGTACACAAATATGATTTTTCATTCCGTTATGGTTAGGAATTGCATGTAGATGTAGTTCAAATTTGAATTACGGTCATTAAATGGCTAGAAAATCACTTAAATGTCTTTAAAAGGTTAAATGACCCCTAGAATTTTCCAAAATTTCACATTACAGTTGTAGTAGTGCATGTTAAACGTAGAAAAATATTGAAGGCCGTAAGAGGAAGCTATCTCCTGTTCGTCATCAAAGATGCATTGTTCCCTCTCGGAACCACGAGCCTTCTAGTGAGTTGCTCCATTTTCTGAGGGGTGTGTGTCCAAACTTTCGTCAAACATGCCAATTTTTTTAACACATCATCTTGGTGCCATGACATTACATCAAGCAAGGTTTCATGTTTTTTTGATCGTTTTTTAATTTTTTGGAATTAAAATGCCATGGCACTCCATGCATACATATGCATGTGTCCATGTCATGAGACCAATATGTTTGAAAATTCCTTCTAATTTACTGCACATGGAAATAACTCGCACAAAAGTACACAAATATGATTTTCAAACCATTATGGTTACCCATTGCATGTAGATGTAGTTCAAATTTGAATTACGGTCATTAAATTGGTAGAAAATCACTTAAATTTCTTTAAAAGGTCAAATGACCCCTGAAATTTTTCAAATTTTCACATGACACTTGTATTTGTGCATGTTACACGTAGAAAAAATTTGAAGGCCGTAAGAGGAAGCTATCTCCCGTTCATCATCAAACATACATTGTTCCCTCTCGGAACCACGAGCCTTCTAGTGAGTTGCTCCGGTTTGTGAGGGGTGTGTGTCCAAACTGTCGTCACACATGCCAAATTATTTGCCACATCATCTTGGTGGCATGACATTACATCAACCAAGGTTTCATGTGTTTCTGATATTTTTTTATTTTTTGGAATTTAAATGCCATGGCACTCCATGCTTAATTGTGTCATAGCCATTAGACCAATATGTTTGAAAATTCCTTCCAATTTAGTGCACATGGAATTAAATTTCACACAAGTACACAAAATATGACTTTTCAAACTGTTATGGTTAGCTGTTGCATGTATATGTAGTTCAAATTTCAGTTACGGTCATTAAATGGCTAGAAAATCACTGAAATGTCTTAAAGGGTGAAATGACCCCTGAAATTTTCCAAAATTTGACATGACAGTTGTATTAGTACTACAAATTTTCTCATACATTTAAAACACCATCCGTTGCCACTTTACTCCAAATTCATCTTTCACAGCTAATAGAAAATATCTACAACATCACACACAGTTGTTTTCTAGGGACCGTTTGAGATGAAACTATCTAGGTATATTTAAGTCTTCCTCCTGAAGCTTCGCCGGCTCGTCTACTCCAATGCCGGCAACCCCCGAATGCACCAATCCGACCCCATTCCCGCACCCCCTTCTTGCAAAGATGACACCGTGTAAATGCTTCATGAAGGCCCGTATGATGGCCGCGTCCCCCCCCCAGCGCCGCCGCCTGCGCCGAGAGCGCGGCTGCCTACGCCGAGAGTGCTGCCGCATCCGCATTCAAAGCGTCCGCTTCCACCGAGAGGGCCTCTGCGGCAGCCGACAGGGCAGCGGCAGCAGCCGAGACGGCTGCAACAACTGCTGCGATGGCGGCTGTAAACGTCGAGAGCGCTCGAGCTGCCGTTTGTGCCGCCGATGTCGCCCTGGCCCGGGTCGTGGCCATCCATGCCAAGCTCGAGGATGCACACGCCAAGATATGGCAGTCCACCTCGCAATCCAGCATGCAACCCACGTCCGAAAAGGCGGCGGTGGCCATGGAGCACCTGCTTCCGCTTGAGGTCGCCAAGCAGGAGCTAGATATGCAGGAGGCGGCGGAGATCGAGGAGCGCCGGGAGGAGGAGTTGAGCATGACCGAGGTCGAGGTAGAGAAGAGTCTGTCCGTCGAGGAATCGGTGGTGGAGTACCAACACGAGCTCTGGCGCAGCCAATACTACGAGTACTACAACCTTGAGGGCGTGGTCGACTTCAGCAGGGGGGACGCGGAGTCCACCAACGGCGGCATGTCGCCAGGACAAGTCATCGACGTCTCGTCTCACACCAGCGATGCATAGGCCGGCGTGGCGGCAGATTTGTTAAATTATACGTACTTAGGCTTTGTTTTTAATGCTGGTCTTTTGTTAGAGCAATGTTTAGGTTAACTGACTCTATTTAATTACTAAAATTGCTTGATTCAGTAAGTGTGGTATGTCTATTGTACGCTCTTTTGTGTGCCCAAATTAGCAAGCGATGTTAAATTATGCAATGACGTACCCAGGGAAACTTCCACCAAAATTTGAATTATCAAACTCATCCCATGTGCGTAAAGCAGAAGAATCGTTTGCGATGCACCCAATCGTTCAAAGTGAATGGTCCGGTGGCACCGCACGCAAAGCTTACCTCCACATTTCCAAAATTTTGGCCTACTGCCAAAATATCAACCCCGCCCCCTGCTATCTCTTGATCATGTGTTGCATTTCCCTAGAAGAGGAAAGGGTGATGCAACAAAGTAGCGTAAGTATTTCCCTCGGTTTTGAGAACCAAGGTATCAATCCAGTAGGAGACAACGCACAAGTCACCACGTACCTGTAGGAACAATCAAGAACCTTGCAACCAACGCGATAGAGGGGTTGTCAATCCCTTTATGGTCACTCGCAAAAGTGAGATCTAATAGAGATAGTAAATTAAATGTTTTTGGTATTTTTGTTGTATAGATTGGAAAGTAAAGATAGCAAAATAGTAAACAATATGCAATGTAAATAAAAGAGATGTAATATAATAGGAAAGAGACCTGGGGGCCATAGGTTTTACTAGTGGCTTCTCTCAAGATAGCATGTATTACGGTGGGTGAACAAATTATTGCCGAGCAATTGATAGAATCGCATAGTTATGAAGATACCTAAGGCAATGATCATGAATATAGGCATCACGTCCATGTCAAGTAGACCAAAATGATCATGAATATAGGCATCACTCCACACATCGACCGCTATCCAGCATGCATCTAGAGTATTAAGTTCATAAGAACGGAGTAACTCATTAAGCACGATGACATGATGTAGAGGGATAAACTCAAGCAATGTGATATAAACCCCATATTTTTATCCTCGATGGAAATAATACAATACGTGCTTGTTGCCCGTACTATCACTGGGGGAGGACACCACAAGATTGAACCCCTTCTCCCACAGCAAGAAAGATCAATCTAGTGGGCCAAACTAAACCGATAATTCAAAGAGACTTGCAAAGATATGAAATCATGCATATAAGGATTCAGAGAAGAACCAAATAATATTCATAGATAATCTTGTTCATAAATCCACAATTCATCGGATCTCGGCAAACACACCGAAAAAGATACTACATCGAATAGATCTCCAAGAACATCGAGGAGAACTTTGTATTGAGAATCAAAGAGGGAGAAGAAGCCATCTAGCTAATAATTATGGACCCGAAGGTCTGTGGTAAACTACTCACTCTTCATCAGAGAGGCAATGGTGTTGATGTAGAAGCCCTCCGTGATTGATTCCCCCTCCGGTAGATCACCGGAAAAGGCCCCAAGATGAGATCTCACGGGCACAGAAGGTTGCGGCGGTGGAAAACTAGTTTCGTGGCTCTCTCTGATGTTTCTAGGGTATAAGAGTATATATACGCGAAAGAAGTATGTCGCGGGAGCTACGAGGGGCCCACGAGGGTGGGGGCGCGCCTACCCCGTGGATGCGCCCTCCTGCCCCGTGGCTTCCTCGTGGAGTTCCAGACTTTGACTCCAAGTCTTCTGGATTGCTTTTGGTCCAAGAAAGATCATCGCGAAGGTTTCATTCCATTTGGACTCCGTTTGGTATTGCTTTTCTGCAAAACTCTAAAATAGGCAAGAAAAACAGAAACTAACACTGGGCCTCCGGTTAATAGGTTAGTCCCAAAAATAATATAAAATAGCATATTAAAGCCCATTAAACATCCAAAACACATAATATAATAGCATGGAACAATCAAAAATTATAGACATGTTGGAGACGTATCAAGCATCCCCAAGCTTAATTCCTGCTCGTCCTCGAGTAGGTAAATGAAAAAAACAGAATTTTTGATGTGCAATGCTACCTAACATAATTATCAATGTAATTTTCTTTATTGTGGCATGAATGTTCAGATCCAAAAGATTCAAGACAAAAGTTTAATATTGACATAAAAATAATAATACTTCAAGCATACTAAAAAAGTAATAATTTTTTCTCAAAATAACATGGCCAAAGAAAGTTAATCCCTACAAAATCATATAGTTTGGCTATGCTCCATCTTCGTCACACAAAATATTCAAAGCATGCACAACCCCGGTTTCAGCCAAGCAATTGTTTCATACTTTAGTATTCTCAAACTTTTTCAACTTTCACGCAATACATGAGCGTGAGCCATGGACATAGCACTATAGGTGGAACAGAATGGTGGTTGTGGAGAAGACAAAAAGGAGGAAGATGGTCTCATAACAACTAGGAATATTAATGGGCTATGGAGATGCCCATCAATAGATATCAATGTGAGTGAGTAGGGATTACCATGCAACGGATGCACTAGAGCTATAAATGTATGAAAGCTCAACAAAAGAAACTAAGTGGGTGTGCATCCAACTTGTTTGCTCACGAAGACCTAGGGCATTTTGAGGAAGCCCATCATTGGAATATACAAGCCAAGTTCTATAATGAAAATTCCCACTAGTATATGAAAGTGACAAAATAAGAGACTCTCTATCATGAAGATCATGGTGCTACTTTGAAGCACAAGTGTGGAAAAAGGATAGTAGGATTGTCCCTTCTCTTTTTTTCTCTCTTTTTTTCATTGGCTTCTTTGGCCTCTTTTTTAATGCTCTTATAATGATAATCATCACACTTCTATTTATTTACACCTCAAGGATTACAACTCGATACTTTGAACAAAATATGACTCTATATGAATGCCTCCGGCGGTGTACCAAGATGTGCAATGAATCAAGAGTAGCATGTATGAAAAAAATTATGAATGGTGGCTTTGCCACAAATACGATGTCAACTACATGATCATGCAAGGCAATATGACAATGATGGAGCGTGTCATAATAAACGGAACGGTGGAAAGTTGCATGGCAATATATCTTGGAATGGCTATGGAAATGCCATAATAGGTAGGTATGGTGGCTGTTTTGAGGAAGGTAAATGGTGGGTTTATGGTACCGGCGAAAGTTGCGCGGTACTAGAGAGGCTAGCAACGGTGGAAGGGAGAGAGTGTGTATAATCCATGGACTCAACATTAGTCATAAAGAACTCACATACTTATTGGAAAAATCTGCAAGTCATCAAAACCAAGCACTATGCACATGCTCCTAGGGGAAGGGTTGGTAGGATTTAACCATCGCACGATCCCGACCTCCACACATAAGGAAGACAATCAAAGAAACACCTCATGCTTCAAATTTGTTACACAACGGTTACCATACATGCAAGTCGCGGGACTTGCAAACCTCAACACAAGTATTTCTCAAATTTACAATTACTCTACTAGAATGGCTCTAATATCACCATCCTCATATGTCAAAACAATCATCAAGCATCAAACTTCTCATAGTATTCAACACACTTTATATGAAAGTTTTTATTATACCCATCTTGGATGTCCATCATATTAGAACTAGTTTTATAGCCAAAGCAAATTACCATGCTATTCTAAAAGTCTCTCAAAATAATATAAGTGAATCATGAGAGATCAATAATTTCTATAAAATAAAACCACCACCGTGCTCTAAAAAGATATAAGTGAAGCACTCGAGCAACATTATCTAGCTCAAAAGATATAAGTGAAGCACATAGAGTATTCTAATAAATTCCAATTCATGCGTATCTCTCCCAAAAGGTGTGTACAGCAAGGATGATTGTGGTAAACTAAAAAGCAAAGATTCAAATCATACAAGATGCTCCAAGCAAAACACATATCATGTGGTGAATAAAAATATAGCCTCAAGTAAAGTTACCGATAGACGAAGACGAAAGAGGGGATGCCTTCTGGGGCATCCCCAAGCTTAGGGTTTTAGTTGTCCTTTAATTTTACCTTGGGGTATCTTAGGCATCCCCAAGCTTAGGCTCTTGACACTCCTTATTCCAAAATCCATCAAATCTTTACTCAAAGACATGAAGACTTCACAACACAAAACTTCAACAGAAAATCTCATGAGCTCCGTTAGTATAAGAAAATAAACCACCACTTTAAGGTACTGTAATGAACTCATTCTTTATTTATATTTGTGTTAACCTAATGTATTCCAACTTCTCTATGGTTCATACCCCCCGATAGTACTCATAGATTCATCAAAATAAGCAAACAACACATGAAAAACAGAATCTGTCAAAAACAGAATAGTTTGTAAAACTCTGTAACTTTATAATACTTCTGTAACTCCACAAATTCTGAAATAAATTGGTGGACGTGAGGAATTTTTCTATTAATCATCTGAAAAAAGAATAAACCTAAAATCACTCTCCACTAAAAAATTACAGCTAATCTCGTGAGCGCAAAAGTTTCTGTTTTTTACAGCAAGATCGCAAAGACTTGACCCAAGTCTTCCCAAACGTTCTACTTGGCACAAACACTAATTAAAACATAAAACCACATCTAAACATAAGCCATATGAATTATTTATTACTAAACAGGAGCGAAAAGCAAAGAACAAAAATAAAATTGGGTTGCCTCCCAACAAGCGATATCGTTTAACGCCCCTAGCTAGGCATAAAAACAAGAATATATCTAGGTATTGCCATCTATGGTATGCAATCCATAAGTGACTCTCATAATAGATTCATAAGATAATTTAATTTTCTTCCTAGGAAAGTTTTCAATTCCTTTCCTTAACAGAAATTGGAATCTAATATTTCCTTCTTTCATGTCAATAATTGCACCAATTGTTCTAAGGAAAGATCTACCAAGAATAATAGGACATGTAGGATTGCAATCTGTATCAAGAACTACGAAATCTACGGGCACATAATTCCTATTTGCAACAATAAGAAAATAATTAATTCTTCCCATAGGTTTCTTAATGATGGAATCCGCAAGATGCCAATTTATAGAACAATCATCAAATTCACGGAAACCTAGCACATCACACAAGGTTTTTGGAATCGTGGAACACTAGCACCCAAATCACACAAAGCATAGCATTCATAATCTTTAATCTTAATTTTAATAGTAGGTTCCCACTCATCATAAAGTTTTCTAGGGATAGAAACTTCTAGTTCAAGATTTTCTCCATAGGATTGCATTAAAGCATCAACGATATGTTTAGTAAAAGCTTTATTTTGAATATAAGCATGAGAAGAATTTAACACAGATTGCAACATGGAAATACAATCTATCAAAGAGCAATTATCATAATTAAATTCCTTGAAATCCAAAATAGTGGGTTAATCGCTATGTAAAGTTTTGACCTCTTCAATCCCACTTTTATTAATTTTTGCATCAAGATCTATAAACTCCGAATCATTGGGACGCCTTTTAATTAAAGTTGACTCATCTCTAGTCCCATATTT
This sequence comes from Triticum aestivum, assembly GCF_018294505.1. Lineage (NCBI taxonomy): Eukaryota > Viridiplantae > Streptophyta > Magnoliopsida > Poales > Poaceae > Triticum > Triticum aestivum. Next base: position 216,015,229 of record NC_057803.1, on the reverse strand, counting down.
ATCAAGATTCATATTGGAAAACAAAGATTTAATAGGAGTCACATCAATCAGTTTTAGATCTTCATCATTATTATCATGAAAACTATAAGAACACGCTTTCACAAGGCAATCTTTTTTAGCACGCATCCTAGCGGTTCTTTCTTTGCACTCATCAATGGAAATTCTCATGGCTTTGAGAGACTCATTGATATCATGCTTTGGTGGAATAGATATAATTTTCAAAGAATCAACATCAAGAGAAATTTTATCCACGTTCCTAGCCAACTCATCAATCTTAAGCAATTTTTCTTCAACCAAAGCATTGAAATTCTTTTGCGAACTCATAAATTATTTAACACTAGTCTCAAAATCAGAGGGCATCTTATTAAAATTTCCATAAGAGTTGTTGTAGGAATTACCATAATTATTAGAGGAATTACTAGGAAATGCCTAGAGTTAAAGTTTCCTCTATACGCGTTGTTACCAAAATTGTTCCTACCAACAAAATTCACATCCATAGATTCATTATTATTCTCAATTGAAGTGGACAAAGGCATATCATTAGGATCAGAATAAACACTTTTATTATCAAAAAAATTCATAAGTTCATCCATCTTTCCACTCAAAACATTAATCTCTTCAATCGCATGAACTTTTTTACTAGTCGATCTTTCGGTGTGCCATTGAAAATAATTAACCATAATATTGTCTAGGAGTTTAGTAGATTCTCGTGAAGTGATTTCCATAAAAGTGCCTCCCTTGGGCGAATCTAAAAGATTTCTAGAAGCAAAATTTAATCCGGCATAAAATTTTGTATAATCATCCACAAATTCAAACCATGTGAAGGGCAATTACATATCATTAATTTCATCCTCTCCCAAGCTTGTGCAACATGCTCATGATCAAGTTGCTTGAAATTCATAATATCGTTCTTAAGAGAGATGATCTTAGCAGGAGGAAAATACTTAGAGATAAAAGCATCCTTGCACTTATTCCATGAATCAATACTATTTTTAGGCAAAGAAGAGAACCAAGTTTTAGCACGATCTCTAAGTGAAAACAGAAATAGCTTCAATTTAACAATATCATTATCCACATCTTTCTTATTTTGCATATCACACAAATCAATAAAGTTGTTTAGATGGGTAGCGTCATCTTCACTAGGAAGGCCAGAAAATTGATCTTTCATAATAAGATTCAACAAAGCGGTATTAATTTCATAGGATTCAGCATCGGTAGTAGGAGCAATCAGAGTGCTAATAAAATCATTGTCGCTGGTATTGGAAAGGTCATAGAATTTAGTATTATCTTGAGCCATCGTGACAAACAATCAATCCAACACACAAGCACACAAGAAGCAAGTGAAAAGAGACGAACAGAAGAGGGGCGAAGAAAAGGCAAAGGTTTTCAAAAATCATTTTAGAAGTGGGGGAGAGAAAAACGAGAGGCTAATGGCAAATAAGGTAATTTGAGGGAGAAGAGTTTATGATAGCTACTTGGTATGTCTTGACTTGGCGTAGATCTCCCCAGCAACGGCGCCAGAAATCCTTCTTGCTACCTTTGGAGCATGTGTTGGTTTTCCCTTGAAGAGGAAAGGGTGATGCAACAAGGTAGCATAAGTATTTCCCTCAGTTTTGAGAACCAAGGTATCAATCCACTAGGAGACAACGCACAAGTCACCTAGTACCTGCACAAACAATCAAGAACCTTGCAACCAACATGATAAAGGGGTAGTCAATCCCTCACGGTCACTCGCAAAAGTGAGATCTAATAGAGATAGTAAAGTAAATATTTTTGGTATTTTTGTTGTATAGATTGGAAAGTAAAGATTGCAAAATAGTAAACGAGATGTGATGTAAATAAAGAGATGTAATATAATAGGAAAGAGACCCGTGGGCCATATGTTTCACTAGTGGCTTCTCTCAAGATAGCATGTATTACGGTGGGTGAACAAATTACTGCCGAGCAATTGATAGAAAAGCGCATAGTTATGAAGATATCTAAGGCAATAATCATGAATATAGGCATCATGTCCATGTCAAGTAGACCGAAATGATTCTGCATCTACTACTATCACTCCACACACCGACCGCTATCCAGCATGCATCTAGAGTATTAAGTTCATAAGAACGGAGTAACGCATTAAGAAAGATGACATGATGTAGAGGGATAAACTCAAGCAATATGATATAAACCCCATCTTTTTATCCTCGATGGCAACAATACAATACATGCCTTGCTGCCCCTATTGTCACTGTGAAAGGACACCGCAAGATTGAACCCAAAGCTAAGCACTTCTCTCATTGCAAGAAAGATCCATCTAGTAGGCCAAACTAAACCGATAATTCGAAGTGACTTGCAAAAATATCAAATCATGCATATAAGAATTCAGAGAAGAACCAAATAATATTCATAGATAATCTTGTTCATAAATCCACAATTCATCGGATCTTGGCAAACGCACCGCAAAAGAGTATTACATCGAATAGATCTCTAAGAACATCGAGGAGAACTTTGTATCGAGAATCAAAGAGAGAGAAGAAGCCATCTAGCTAATAAATATGGACCCGAAGGTCTGTGTTGAACTACTCACGCTTCATCGGAGAGGCAATGGTGTTGATGTAAAAGCCCTCCGTGATTGATTCCCCCTCCGGCAGATCGTCGGAAAAGGCCCCAAGATGGGATCTCATGGGTACAGAAGGTTGTGGTGGGGGAAAAGTGGTTTCACGGCTCTCTTTGATGTTTCTAGGGTATAAGAGTATATATAGGCGAAAGAAGTACGTCGGTGGTGCTACGAGGGGCCCACGAGGGTGGGGGAGTGCCTACCCCCCTATGCAGATGCACACAACCAACTTTTATTATAGGTGATGCAAGGCAACAAAGTCAAAAACATCAACAAACAAAGTAACGAAACATGGGTAACCATAGGCAAACCATTACAAGATATGAATCTAGATCAACTTCTTCCGTAACACAGCCACCATCGCATGTCATCACTACCACTGCTACTACAAATGCGCGTCTATGCCTGCAGAAGTGTCTTCTTGTCTGGACCTGCAACCCTTGATCTTGACCTCTATGTTGCGGATGTTGCGGAATGCTGGCGTCCTCGTAGTGATCAACGGTGCCCATCACCGCCGCTTTATCTTCCGCATGGTAGATGTAGATGCCACAGCCTGTGTCGTTGCGTCGTCATGACTCCCCACCATTCACGTGCATAAGTACCAGTCATGGTTTCGATTACTAGGCGTTAAATTAGGTTAAACTATAGTTTAATATATATATAGGTGGAAATATTTGAATTCAAAATTTGATTTTAAATTTCATCCAAAATTTGATCCGTGTTTTTCACTTACCACAGGAACCGAGTATTTCGGTGCCCCACAAGAAAAAAGTCATTGTTCGAAATAAAAAAACCTTGGTATCAGTGCCCTAGTCTTGCTAGCCATTGCTAGGAAGATGTCTTCAGCAGGCCCACCAGCACCGTCATGCAAAAGCCGGGTATGCCCTTCGGAAAATTCCGACACCTCCGTGATTGTCATGTTGTTTTTGCAAATCGTTAAGAGCAACTCCAACGCGCCGACCCAAACGGACAGTGCATTTGTCCGCATTTTATCCGATTTTTCTTGGCCGCCCGCTCGGTGTCCGCCCTCTTTTTGATTTGGGTCGGTTGTGCGCCCAACGGGCCGACCCATATTTGCCGGCGTGGCCGGCTAGCCTCCATTTTCAATAAACACTTTGCATATTTCACAAGCAAATATATAGTTTCACAAGGAAATAAAGCACAGTTTCCAATCTTTTCAAGGGCATCCTCTTTGCACTCGAAATACTCATTGTATCCGACCACCCCCTCTCTAATATGGTTGAAATGATGCCTACTCATATGGAAATGTCGCCGGAATTTCTGATGTTTGAACAGAGGGCTGGTTGTGTCAAAGTAGTCCTTCCAAATAAGGAAATGCCTGCACTCTCGGTTGCAATTCAACATCGGAAGGTGCCACAGAATGGAGCGACGGAACAACGGCTGCTGGCTATTAAGGTCATGATGGACCAACACGGCAGCCAATATCTCCTTCTCATCATTGGACGAGGAATTGTCAGAATCGCAAAGGAAATTTTAGAAAATGAACTCGTCGGCAGAGTGCATTTTGTACCTTGGCAAACTGTCAAACAACTTACGGGCATCGACAAAGGAGCCGGCCGACGAAGGTACGCGCACCATCCTTGGACTAGCTAGCTGCCCTGGCGGTGTTCGACGAGCGTGCTGGTGCCAGGACGAAGGAGCTGGCCGGGGCGGCGAGGAGGCTTCCTAGTCGCGGCGGTGTCAAGGAGGTGGGGGTGGGAAGCTTTCGGAGCCCAGTGGCGGGACGGCGGTGGCAGCATTGGGGGGAGGGGATGTTGCGGCACCGACTACTAGCATTGGGGGCCAGGCAGTGTACCGGCGCGGGCCGGGAGGCGCGGCGGCTCGGGCTGGAGAGGGCCTCCCTCGGGCCCCGGCGGGCCAGCGCGGTTGGCGGCAAAATGGGCGCAGGCTCGGGGATGCGTGGCGGCCGACGGTTTGCTGGTGCAGCGGAGGTGACGATGTGGCGGCGCCCGATTGGTGCAGGAGACGTGGCCGGCGGACACGTCCGACCGCGAGGTTTTCGTCCGGCAGCGCGAGGAGAGGGAGAGGTAGGGTTTCACGTGTGATTTTGAATGGGGAGGACCTATTTATACATAGAAGGAGCTAGGAGACTCCAAATGAGGTGCGGTTTTCAGCCATGCGATCGTGATCGAACGACCGAGAGGATGGAGGGGGTTTAGGTGGGTTTCGGGCCACTTTGGAGAGGTGTTGGGCTGCAACACACACTAGGCCTTTACGGTTCCTCGGTTAAAAGTTGGAGTATCAAACGAAGTCCAAATGGCACGAAACTTGGCAGACGGTCTACCGGTGGTATACCAAGGCCGCTTGGCAAGTCTCGGTCCAATCTGAGAACGTTTAACACCCGCACATGAAAAGAGGCAAAAGGGAACGCCGGAGGACGTAGGAGCACCGGAATGCAAAACGGACAACAGGGAAAATGCTCGGATGCATGAGACGCACACGTATGCAAATGCGATGCACATGATGACATGATATGAGATGCATGACAAGGCAAAAGCAAAACAGAGACAAAACCCAACCACGAGGGAAAATCATAACTTAGTGCCGAAAATGGCAAGAGTTGGAATACAAATATGGCAAGTTACATACGGGGCGTTACAATGTCGAACTGGCGAAGCGGTCCCATGGGGGAACCCTCGGAAACCCAGTGGTCTGACGGACGCTGCGTCCATCGCCACGGTGTAAACATCGTGTGGCGCTGCTCACGCTCGCCGCCCAAGATCGAAACTGGCTATTTAAGCCGACCGGCGTCCCACAACCTTAACGCATCCACCTCCACCCTCTTCGTGCCGCCAGTACGAGCCCATCCACCTCCTCCCTCTCTCGCTCCGGCGCTCAGCCCATGGTCCGACACTCCACCCACGCACTGGCACTCCGCCATTGTCCAGAGCAAGATCACCTACTATGCCATGCAGACGCCGGAGCGCCGTGCCGAGATCCAGCTAGAGATCCGGGCGAGGCAAGCCGCGTGCGCCACCGTCATTGCTACCCAGCTGCCTCCGGACTCCGCGGAGCCGGAGGAGGAGCAGCCAATGGAAGAGGACAATTAGGAGATGGCTTGGCTGGAAGTGGAGGAGGCAGAGCAGCAGGCGCCGGAGCAGCAGCTGTCGGGCTTCAATATGGAGCACGCGGAGATGGAGTCCATTGTCGCTCAGTCTGACGAGATGGCAGAGCAGTAGGCCATCCTGGAGTCTATCCAGGATGAGGCCTATGTGGAGGCCAGCCGGGCGTTCCTCTGGCGGGAGCAGGCGGAGTCTGACGCGCTCTTTGCCGAACTCGACGCGGAGATATAGGCAGAGGAGGCCGGAGCGGACGCGCCGGAGCTGCAGCTGCCACCCATGCTGCCGAAGCCGGGCATGGAGATCGTCGACATCTTGAATGACGAGTAGCTAGGTGATTGACGTAGTACGTAGGTTTCTTTTAGTTTGCATGTATTTGTATGGATTTGAGAATTTAGTATGAGATGTTCGGCTGCAACTGTGGAAATTTGAGGCATGCCCGGTCAGTGCCCGCGGACGCGCCCGGGCGCGTCTGCAGGTGTTTGAGGGGGCAGATTTGCCAAGTCCGACTGTAGATGCTCTAAAGGGTGAAGGCTTGGGCTCTGGTGGGATCTTGGGCGCCTCTCTATCCACGGGTCGACGCCACTGATGGCAAGAAGCAAAGGAGAGTGGCCAGGGTAGCAGAGAGGAGCTACCTGCGGCCTGGCTGGCGCTAGCATTTCTTATCATGCTGGAATAGGGGCTACTCCATCTCTAGATCAAGATGATTCACGATTTCTATCAGCGTAGATAATTCCTATTTGTCAGAGGGGATAGAGAGAGATTGTTGAAATTGATGTTTATTGCTTGAGTCTTGTGTGCATATATATAGGAGTACAATGATCAATTTGGAGTATATGACAAGGCAGGACCAAATCCTAGTCTATACTATACTTCCTAATAATCATAATACTGAATATCACCTCGCAGTCACAACGGTATCAACGTAGACGATGATACTGGAGAAGAATCCGATGGTAAGCCAGCGGACATCGCCCACAGTCGTAACGGTCGATGCATCGCGTAAGTCATGGCTGGAGTGAAAACCGACAAGGTTGCTCAAGCAAGGCAGTATCCCTTTGTGCCGATATAGAGGTAGTCGAGAGCGTTGGATGGTTTAGCCATGGTTGAGGTAGCCATGCGAGGGACGCTGTGGTTGGTGTCGAGTCAGGGTGGCCAATGTCGAGGTAGTCGACGTGGACCGAGAAGATGAGCGTCGGCGGCCTAAGGAGGAGGAGGAGGCGGCAGTGGCAGCTCGCGATGGCGGTGCTCGAATTATGCGAGGAAGAACCCGACATCATGACAAACACCGGCGTGGACGGGGGCATTCCCGCGCCTAGGATTGCGATGCGATGCATACCAAATACTCCTTTCGTATCTAAATAGGGTGTATAGTTTTTGGCACAGAAATTAAAGAACACATGTGAAGGGAAAATTTCACAAGTTTTGGGCGAGATTTCAACTAACTAATCGACATGAGAAAATAGAGGAGCTTGCCTGAAATTAGGAAATGTAATCAAATCACAAAAGAAATCCAAACGAGTGATGCAACGCAATACACCTTATATTTCAGTTTTTTCTCTCAAAAATCTATACACCTTATATGAAGGAACGGAGGGAGTAAGAGTCGACACGCATGGACGGCGAAGTGGACCACGTATTGCGGCGCTACGGCGTGAAGGGGTGTCGTAGCTTATGATGCCCCCAATTCAATCGTACACTAATCATACACGCAAAAGTGTACGATTAAGATCAGGGACTCACAGGATGATATCACAACACAACTCTTGACACAAATTAAAATAATACAAGTTTTATATTAGACGCTAGGGGCCTCGAGGCTCGAATACATCAGCTCGAGTACACAAGAGTCAGCAGAAGCAACAATATCTGAGTACAGACATAAGTTAAACAAGATCTACCTTAAGAAAGCTAGCACAAACATCAACGATCGAAAAGGCAAGGCCTCTTGCATGGGATCCTCCTTACTACTCCTGGTCGTTGGCGGCCTCCACGTAGTAGTAGGCACCATCGGGGTAGTAGTAGTCGTCAGTAGTGGCATCCAGAAAGAAGAAAGCAGGGGAAAAAGGGGTAGCAAAGCAACCATGAGTACTCATCCAAAGTACTCGCAAGACTGACATAAGATCTATTCTAAGAATGCCTTGGTATCATATGGAAGGGTCGTATCTATGGACTAAACTGAGAATGCAGAATAGAGGGAAATGGCTAGCCTATTGAAGACTATCATCTTCAAGCATCTTGCAGCATTTAGAAGAGTAAAGAATAACATTTTATATTTGACAAACATGTTGTAGTAAACATGCCCAGAGATCCTTTCTCGACTCCCTGCGAGCAAGCAATCCAAGAGCCATCATATCCAAATCATATCTCAGTATCCAGTTCTAGTTGTATAAATCAGGATACAACTCCAAGCGTCTATTACCATGGACACGACTATTTGAATAGATCAATCTTCCCTGCAGGGGTGCACAAACTTACCCAACACGTTCGATCAACTCTAGCCGGACACACCATGATGTCATGACCGGCCTCGGCCGATCAACATGCCGTAGTCCTACCTAGGCTAAATAGAGAGTTCACATGCCGGTCTACATCCTAAATGTGAAGGGTCATGGGCCAATCGTCCTTTGCAATCCTGCATTGCAAGGACTGCCGGCATCAGTCCTGGCTACCTCCTTATACAAGGCAGGTGCTTACACGCACCACCCGGGCGCGTACCGCTCAACTATTGCGTCTGAAGAGCTTTCGGGAGAAATGTATGACACAGAGTGCCCATACTTATTCTCGTGTGGTGGTCATAGCAAAAAAGGCCAGAGGCCTACTCGGATCACATATCCAAACCGTTAGTGTCTTGGTAGTGCGCACTAATGAGCAGAGACTCACGATCAATGTGACCCCGTCGTCCTGTCTCCTGGACTTACGACAAGGGCTAAGAATGCTCGGCCGTGCCATGTAATTATCTCGCGAGTACCCTCCAGGTCAACCCGACTTCACATCACTACTCACGGGTACCGCTCATGGCCGATTCAATGTCATCATGGTTTTGTGGTAAGTCAGAGTAACACTGTGTCGAAAACAACAAGGGGAAACACGAGAGATTACCCTCGATGGACTCCCACTCGATGTATGACGATGACATGTACTTAGGGTAGGGTTTTAGGCCTGACCTAGACGCCCTGCCCAAGGACACTATCCTAGAGTCAAAGGCCTACAAGGTTCAATAGAAGATACCGACTAAAATTGACATGAGTGCAATCCACTCGACGGAAGATTCCACTCGGATATCCCAATTCCACTCGACCATGATAACTTCACTCGACCATACAAGAAACCACTCGGATTCCAGAAGGCCTAAAGTCACCCCGGGATGGCAACGGTCAGGCATTCACTCCGTCGTCATAAAGACCATTTATTGCAGGTGTTGCCAGTAACGTTTAGGACATAGCTCTCATTGAACCCCTGTGTAACTAAGGGCTGCGAGGGCCTAGGCGCACTCTATATAAGCCGCCCGTCCCCTTTGGCACAAGGGTTCGCACCCCCGATGACTATCACACACTTCAATCGACAAGCCTCCATGGCACCAAGACGTAGGGCTGTTACCTCCTCCGAGAGGGGCCTGAACTCGTAAAACTGTGCGTACAACCTCGCCATAGCTAGGACTCCGCCCTCACCTACGTACCCCCTAATTCTACTTTCAGACTCATTCCCATGATAGTTGGCGCCCACCATGGGGCAGGCGTCTGAGCAACTTCCGGCGAGGTTGCAATTTTCGATCTCCATCAACATGGTTTCCGCGGTGGTTTGGCCCTGGGTCGGGAGATCCATCTCGGCATGCTCGTCTTCATCGCTGACGACTCTGCCTGGCTTCAAGAAGCCCCCCTAGATGTCGAGGCCCTCCCCATCCATGGGGAGGCACACTTCCGCGCGAGTGCTTGCGGCGTCCTCCTGCGGCAGCCATCGACTCAGTATCGGTTGGCTCCCGTGGCGTCTTCGCTCCCCGCTGTCTGCCGTCGCAAGCGATCTGGTCGTTTGCTGCTCCAGTGGTGGGTGAAGCATGTGGTGGCTCGTCAGTCGACCACCCCTCAAGTCGCGGATTGAGCCCAACGAACCCTCTGCGGGTTGTTTGATCTGCCGACTGTTCATTCGAATAAACTTTCCGAGTGCAAGAGCAATGATCCCACGGCGGAAGTCCTCATGGTCGACTTCCAACGCAGTCCGCCTGGGTTCCGTCGCAGTGGCGGGGCGGCAGTGGTGGCCCGTCACGCGATCACGACGAGTATTACCCCCAAGCCCTCACTGCAGAGTAGAGGGAAGAGCTGCATCGCCAAAACGTCCAGGCGCTCTAGACCCCCATCATTGGGGAGACCTCCGAGGCTCCAACTTTGGAGGCTGCGTGCTTAGCCACTGAAAGGATCGAGAAGAGGAGTCTAGAGGGGGGATTAGACCCTCAACAAGCAAAAATAGTAGTTTTTAAGTTCTTCAAGTTGAGGTGGAGTTTTTGCACAAGTTTAAGCATTCACAATACATTTCAAGCAATTATGGCAAGAGTATATGAGCAGCGGAAAGTAAAGCATGCAAGTTGCAAGAAAGTAAAGGGATGGTATTGGAGTGTGCAAACGCAATTGGAGACACGGAGATTTTTGTCGTGGTTCCGATAGGTGGTGCTATTGTACATCCACATTGGTGGAGACTTCAACCCACGAAGGGTAGCGGTTGCGCGAGTCCACGAAGGGCTCCACCCATGAAGGGTCCATGAAGAAGCAACCATGCCTATCCCACCATGACCATCGCCCACGAAGGACCTGCCTCACTTGGGTAGATCTTCACGAAGTAGGCGATCTCCTCGCCCTTACAAACTCCTTGGTTCAACTCCACTATCTTGACGGAGGCTCCCAAGTGACACCTAACCAATCTACTCCCTCCATTCCAAATTACATGTCGCAGGTATGGATGTATCTAGATGTATTTTAGTTCTAGATACATCCTTTTTTGCTACGAGTAATTTGGAACAGAGGGAGTAGGAGACTCCACTCTCCAAAAGGTAATAGATGGTGTGTTGACGAGGAACTCTTTGCTCTTGTGCTTCAAATGATAGTCTCCCCAACACTCAACTCTCTCTCACAAATTTGGCTATGGTGGAAAGATTCTTGATGTTGGACTGAAATGTCTTGGTCTCAATGCATGAGTAGGTAGTTCTTTCTCAGAAAATGAGTAGTGGAAGTGTAGGCACGTTCTGATGGCTCTCTCACGAATGGAGAGGAGGGTGGAGGGGTATATATAGCCTCCACATAAAATCTAACCGTTACAAACATTTGAGCCAACTCGGTCAGACCGAAAATATGAACTCGATGAGACCGATCCAGTTCAAAATGTGAATGTTAGGCTTTTTGGTGGGACCGACATGATCAACTCGGTGGGACTGATATGCTAGGGTTAGGGTAAAACCTCATCTCAATTTAACCGATTACACAAACTCGGTGAGAGCGATTTTAGTAATAAGCAATCATAGAGTTGGTCAAGCAAACTCGGTGGGGCTGATTGCATATCTCAGTGGGACCGAAATAGTTGCAATAGGCAACAGAGAGTTTGCAAGCCCATCTCGGTGAGACTGAGATCCCATCGGTGAGATCGAACTGATTAGGGTTTATGACAGTGGCTATGTCAAGTGAACTCGGTGGCGCTAGATGAATCAAATAGGTGGGGCCATGTTTGACTTTAGGTTTTGGACATATTTGGATTTGAGAAAGTGGATGAGGGCTTTGGAGTATATCACTAAGCACTTTGAGCAAGTAGACCATTAAGCAACACCTAATCCCCTTTTAATAGTATTGACTTTTCCTATTGACTCAATGTGATCTTGGATCACTAAAATAGAAATGAAGAGTCTTGAGCTTTGGCTAATATTTGTCCTTAGCATCTTGAAGGGGTTCCACATCCTCTTGTCCATTCCACACCTTTGTTGAACTTTCTGAAATACACTAGATGAAGGTATTAGTCCAACAGGAGATATGTTGACATTAATTACCAAAATCACCCAGGGAGCACTTGTGCTTTCAATCTCCCCCTTCTTGGCAATTGATGACAGCATACACCAAAGCTTTAGATAAAGATATGAAGAATAACAGGTAAAGCTTTGGAAAGACATGTAACAAGCATAGGCTCCCCCTACATGTATGCAATAAAGATGGAATATGAGAGCATGTGAATGCATAAGCATGTCAGAGAAAACAATGAGTTACATGTATCTTGGCTATATGCATCAGAGCAAATGATGTAAATACAAGAAATGCACCTTCATGTTCATGAGACCTTCTTGCAAACAATATGTACATCAGCAAGAGATCATCATGCACATGGGTGTGATGCATATACTTACCTTGTGGTCTTGAGCTGGCTTCGGAAGAGGTGAACTTGAGAAAAAAGGGTTAGATAACACAAGAACGCCTACTAAACATAGAAAATGAGGAAACCACAAGAGTACCTGTCAGCGTCCTGGGAACGGGGGTCCCCAGACTTGCCTGCCTGCGGCCCACGGCGTGGCTGGGCTGGCAGGTCTGTGCGGCCCATCTTCATCGACCAGGTATTCAAGACCATCGTGAGGGGCCAAGCCTCGCGAGGCGGACAATGCAAGACCTCCTCTGGAGCGGCCTCGCCGAGCAGGATCACGAGGAGGGGAGAGATCAAGGCAGGGCAAACCTCGCGAGGTCCTCGTGACATGAGCCATGACGATCGAGACCAGGCGGGCGCCAGGCGGGTGCCAGCACGCAGTGTCCTTGTTTCCTCTTTGGTGCCAAGGGGGAAAGCGCAGGCACGGAGTACCGAGCCATCAGGAAAAGGTTTCCATATTGGTGCAACAAGACCAAGACCAGAAGGACGGCAGGACGGAGGTCACCATGGAGCCCAAGACAACGTCACCACCAGAGCCTTTGGCAGGCGAAGACCACCTTTTGTCAGGATAACTTGTACTAGCTGTACCATTTCGAATTGGCCGTTGTTGGCTCCCTTCCCACTCAATATTTGGGGAGAGGACCAGGGCCTCTATAAGTAGAGCTAGCCACTACAGTGAGGGGGACCGGATCAAAAACAAGGGGACGAGAGACAAGTGAGGATCGGCCTCATCACAAGTCCGCAAAACACAAGAACTCCTCAACCTTAGGAGGCAGTTCTTCCCCTTGTAATTGTTCTTCATCAGCACAAGAGGCAATCCAGCACCACCACGCTGGAGTAGGGTATTACACCACAATGGTGGCCCGAACCAGTATAAATCTTGTGTCTTTCTGTGTTGTGAGTTCGTTGAGTTCGTCTGTGAGATCTTAGAGAGCTAGGGCATGGATCAATAGGGAGAAAACCTTCGCGTGCACCCCAGTGTTTGAACCTCAAGGGTTTGCCGGAACCCGAGATCGGACATTTGGTGCGCCAGGTAGGGGTGCGCCAGAGTCTCTTCCCCACCAATCGACCCGTCGACGCTCCGTGGCCCCGATGTCTGGCGACCCAAGGGCCGACTCCGACCGATGCGAAGCCTGGCAAGCCCAGGCGGCACCACCTGCCTATGAAGACCTCAAACCCGCACTCCAAATGGTGCAAGCACCGCCTAACGCTGCGGGGCGCAGGCGGCGCGGCTAGGCATCATCCACCCCCACTCCATGACAAGCGCGAGCCGCTACAAGGGCCGCAAGCCACGCCGTGGCAACGACACCACACACCCAGCGGGAGCAGGCGAATATGCGGGCCGCGCTCACTGTGGCGCGGGAGTTGCTGCGGTGGCGGCTGATGGAGAGCGGACGCGACGCACTGCTGGAACGTGTCACCGAGCTGCTGGACGCAGTGGCGTCAAGAGCGCCACCTTTCTGCTATCGGGTTCCCTCCCGAGCCGCTACTGGACCTCACGACGGGCCGTGCCGCAACCGCGTGCCCTCGGGTGCGCCCGGGGGCTACACCAACACCAGGACGGCCGGCAGCACCGGGGGCCTCGTTGCCCCCGCGCCGCCTCTGATGAGCATGGTCACGAGTGTTGCTCCCCATGGCCCCAGCGAGGCGACGTGGAGTGTGGGGCACTACGGCGAGGTATCTGGGGTGGAAGCCCCGGAAGCCTATGTGCCCTGCATGATGGACCAGGAGTACACGCTGGAGGATGACCCTGGCTTGTTTCCCGGGCCAGGTTCGGAGGAGGAGGCATCGGGAGCTGAAGCCTTCCAAGAGCCGCCGGAGAGCCCCGCCAACCGCGCCATCGACAATAGATACATGGTACCACTAATCCCTCGGGAGCAACTTACGCTAACCATGAGTCATAGATGAACCAGGCCGCGGCGCCGAACATAGCTCCGGCACGGCGATGCCCGCCCTGACAGGAGAGACCCGCTGGGGGCTGCGCGGAAGGGGCTAGGAGCAGGGCCCCTCCCCGTGTCGCGAGGAGCAAGGCAACACCCGGAGGTAGGCCCTCTGCCGAGGTGGCGACCGCAACCCTTCCCCCGGCAGAGGACCCGTGGTCGCTGAGGGCGCCGCTGGCGTCCCCTCTTCCATCATTGGGCCATCCCAGTTTCCGGTCGTCCCAGAAGTTGTAGGGGGTGGAGCAAGGCGGGGCCCTCGCCTGGCGATATGAAGCAAGGCCGGTACCTATGAAGCAAGGCCTAGTGCCTGTGAAGATCAGTGCCCGTGACACTCTCATGTAATAATGAGTGGGGCTGCACACACCCTGGAGTCTCCGGAGAGCCGCCCTCGGGCCTCGGGGGTCCCTCCCATGCCTAGTGGCAGCACTTAGCTCTGCACAGGTGAGAAGACGTCGAAGACTAGACTAGGCGCCGGACGCGGCCATTTGCTTTGGTTTTCTTTTCTGTAACCCTGCTTTTTGGGTTTGGTTTTAAGTTGAAGTTGAATTTTCATTTGATGCGTGTGGGGGATACCTTTTCTCGTTCGAGTTATTTCTCGCGGTCTCGTTCTTGCCTTATTTCGGAGTTCGCGCCAGTCGCCCCCCCCCCTCGCGGGCCCCTCGCGAGCCGAGCTGGGCATGAAGCACACGAGCCACACGCGTGGTGACTGCGCGCTTATCATACGGCCCTCTCGAGCGTGGCGACGAATTCGTCAGGGGCTCCTCGGAAGCCGGCAGTCTCTCGGGCCGGTTTTTGGGCTCGTCCAAGCTAAGGTAAACCGCAACAACAACATTGCCCTGACATGCATAAGCTCATGAAGACGCGTACTCAATTTAGCACGAAAGGATGAAAGCTACGATTATTTACATGAGGGGCTCCCCCTCTCAACATGCTCTTACAGTCTTCCAGGGCCACGCCCAAGTTTTTACAAGGAAATAAGGAATCAGCCGGATACGTCACTCGCCGCGTCCCCCATGTCATCATCAGACGCACCCCTCGCGTCGCTGTCGCCATTGTTGGCATTGCCTCCACCTTGGCCGGCGTCGACGTCGCCGTCATCAACCACGTCGCCTGCGTCCGCTGTAACCACAACCCCGTCATCGTCAGAAGCGAAGGCCCTGACCAGCGCGTCCACATGGTCTTCAACCCACCACGCCAAGTCGCCCCAGATGGCTTCTGGCACGGGAGCGATAGCGGTGTCAAAATCAAAGTCGAGATCAATGTTGCGGAGGTGGCTGAAGATGCGGGAGAACGTGCGCCCAAGCAGACTGCGGCTTCTCTCTTCCACAAGCTGGCGAGCCCTGTTAGACCGGGCTTCCAGGCGCATCACCGCGTTGGTGAAGAAGGTCAAGTGACTGGTGTAGTCATCTGAGTGGGGGGCGGTGCGTTCTCGTCGCAGATGAAGCCCAGGGCGGCCTTAGCCTTGCTCCGAATACCCTAGAGCATGGGGGCGTGCTCATGCTCCAGTGTCCGCCGTTGAAGCACCTCCTCCCTGTTTTGTCACGCGATGGCCTCGACGTCATCAACCCGCCTCCGAAGAGAGAGCAGCTCGGCGCGGGCGGAGGCCAAGTCCACCTGTGTCGTGACCAGGGCGGCAACCGTGGCCTCCTCACGCCTCTCCGCCTCATCCGACCTGGGCCGGGGACCAGCGGTCCTGCCCCAGTTCCCGCAAGCTTCAGCTCCAAGACACGCTGACCTTCAAGATCCGCGCGAACCTCGGCCACCCGGTGGTCGACTTCCTCCTGGACTCGGGCCTCGCGAGCCCCAACGGCATCCTCTGCTTGGGCAACCCGACGCTCCCTCGTCTCCAATTGCTCGAGCTCGAGGCTGCGCTCCATGGCTTATAGAGCCAATGCCTCCTCGTGCTTTCGGACCTCATCTTCCTCAGCAGGCGTACCCCCTAGTGCCGCGAGGGCGGCCTGGTGCGCCTCCACTTGCTGCTCGAGGGACGCACTCCAGGCATGGAGCTCCCACGTGCGCTTCTCCGCAGCCTCGCGACGGCGGTCAGCTTCACGAGCCTCCTCTAGAGCCCGGGAGCAGGTCTCACGGGAGGCCGCGAGGGAGGCCTCGGCCTTCATGTTCTCTAGTTCGCGCTGGTGACGCCCGAGGTTGATGGCCACTTTTAGCTTTTGCCACTCCACCAACCGAAAACCCTCCGCCTCAAGTTCTTCACCGAGTCAGTTCATCGCGTCCGTCACCTCCTAGAAGAGCTCACGGTGAACGATGCTCCGCCCACGCTCGAACTCGACTGCACGGCCCATTTCGCCCTCGCCACGGGGGCTGCGGGTGGAGCCCGGCGCGGCACACCCCTTCTCAGTAGGGGGCTGGCGCAGCCTCGGGCGCCAGCCGACCGTCATGAGGGGCACGAGCTGAGCAAGGCCCGCTGCTTGAAGAAAACCCCAGGGTCGAGGCCAGCCAGCTATGAACCGAGACTAGGGGGAGCCCTTGGCACGCCTACTGTGCTCCGAGCGAGGCCGCGGAGGAAGGACGGAGAAGGCGTGAGCTCGAGGCGCCTTGACGACGGACCAACTCCAATGGCTGATCCCGCGTCGCGGGCGGCACCCGAACCCGCAATGCTGGAGCTTGGCAAGTGCGGCAGGACGAGAGGGAGCTGCTTCTCAAGAGATTTCACAGCCCCCGAAGAAGGAGTCCTGAGGGAACAATCGTCAGGAAGGGAAGACGGCTCACAGAAGATCACCGAAATACTGTACTTACTCATCGACGGTGATGTACTTTCGTCGCTTCAACGGTCCGAAGATACCAATGCCTCTAGGAGATCCTTTCCTTTTGCGGAGCTCCTCAAAGTTCATGCAAAGCCGACTGAAGCACTGAACATGGCGGCCAGTGCGGGGTTAAGCCGGAGAAGTTCTCGGGAGAACGACTTCAGTGGTGCCCGGCTGCGGAGAACATTCGGGCGCCGTTTCACCGCAACATCTCAAGGTCCCCGGAGTTTCGGCCTCGGGAGCCGCGTGCTGCATCGCCTCAGCAACCGGCGTTCCAAAATCATGGGATCCTGAGGACGACGCCTCGGGAGCCCCGGGCGGCGTCCGTACCTCAGCACTCGTGCCACCAGCCTCCGACGGCGCTCGTCCCCCTGCACCCACATTCGGGGCGAGCCCGATGTCAGCGACAGAGAGGGGAACCACGCTGGCAGGGTTCTCGTGGGACCCCACCAGGCTGTCCGTATGCAGCCCCCACTTGTCAAAGGGAGGCATGCTCTTCGCGAATTCAGCCTTGTTCCCGCAGCGGTACAGCAGACAGTTCTTCCCAGGAAAATCGTCCGACGAAGGGACACCTGTCAGGACCTTGAGCACCATTTGCCGTGCCCCAAGGGGGAGCCCGGACTCTTAAAATCTCATGTGGTCCTAACTATTGAGCAAGGTCCACATCGGGCGAGAATGGCGTTGAAGCGGAGCAACCCCACGCCTGATAAACTCCCTCACCACTATCGGCGCAGTCACGCCACGGTCCTTCAGCATCCTTATCCGGAACTAGACATGAGCAAGATGGGGGATCACGAGCCTCTCATGTCCCCAACCAGAGTGGGGAACGGCGGGCGCTGACGGGGCGTGGAGCAGGGGGCTGAGCGCACCAACGTCGACAAATACCCACCGTGTCCGAAACTCGCTCGTAGAGGGAGGAAGCTCGAAGTCGATCCCCGTGCCCACCGTCGCAACCATGGCCTGGAAGCTCACGCACCCCGAGCTTTGCCGGGGATCGGTCAGATGCAATGAGAAGAAATGGCGGAGAAGGGCCACAGAGGGAGCGATGCCCACCATGGCCTCGCACACAAAGGCGAAGACGGCAAGGAGAGTCACGGATTGGGGGTCGAGATGCATCATATGGATCTGGTAGTGTTCAAGCACTGCGTTGAAGAAGAGGGAGAAAGGGGGAATTAGGCCCGCCCAAAGGGCGTCGATGAAGATTGGGACCTCGGTGACCATCCGAGCGATGCGAGCGCGAGATGCGGGCCAAGCCACCGTATCCCCCACTCGTTGAAGCTGGTGGCGAGCATTGGGTGCACCTTGTCCATGGCCTCGTCGTTGAGCACCAAGGATCGGCCGACTGCAGGCTTGGCGGCTGGAGGCGCACTTGGCGGAGACAGTGGCTTCTTCCCCTTGTCAGCTTGTTTCGGCACCATGGTGATGAAGCAGGCGGAGTGCAGGTCAGATTGGAGAGGAGGGGCGGAGTTTCGAGGAAGCAGAAGGACTGTGGAAGCAAGGCATGGGCAATGGGAGAATAACTGTGTAGGTTGCGAGGGCCGCATAGCCAGGCGGGTTCAAAGGCAGCGTGGGTAAGCGGAGACACCCATGTCTAATCAACCACCACGCGTCAACCGAGGCCGCAGGCTTTGCGGGCCTGCGGCGCTCTGTGCTTGACCCTTTGTCTTCGCCTCGAAGCCAAGCCCGAGCGCGTTTTGGGCCCGGGGGCTACTGTCGGCCTCCTGGGAACGAGGGTCCCCAGACTTGCCTGCCTGTGGCCCACGACGTGGCTGGGCTGGCAGGTCTGTGCGGCCCATCTTCATCAACAAGGCATTCAAGACCCTCGCGAGGGGCCAAGCCTCGCGAGGCGGACGATGCAAGACCTCCTCTGGAGCGGCCTCGCTAGGCAGGCTCGCAAGGGGCGGAGAGATCAAGGCAGGGCAAACCTCGTGAGGTCCTCATGACGTGAGCCATGACGATCGAGACCAAGCGGGCGCAGTGTCCTTGTTTCCTCTTTGGTGCCAAGGAGGCAAGCGCAGACGCAGAGTACCGAGCCATCAGGCAAAGATTTCCATATTGGTGCAACAAGACCAAGACCAGAAGGACGGCAGGACGGAGGTCACCATGGAGTCCAAGATGGCGTCGCCACCAAAGCCTTTGGCAGGCGAAGACCACCTTTTGTCAGGATAACTTGTACTAGCTGTCCCCTTCCGAATTGGCCGTTGTTGGCTCCCTTCCCACTCAATATTTGGGGAGAGGACCAGGGCCTATATAAGTAAAACTAGCCACTACAGTGAGGGGGACCGGATCAAAAACAAGGGGACGAGAGACAAGTGAGGATCGGCCTCATCACAAGTCCGCAAAACACAAGAACTCCTCAACCTTAGGAGGCAGTTCTTCCCCTTGTAAGTGTTCTTCATCAGCACAAGAGGCAATCCAGCACCACCACGCTGGAGTAGGGTATTACACCACAACGGTGGCCCGAACCAGTATAAATCTTGTGTCTTTCTGTGTTGTGAGTTCGTTGAGTTCGTCTGTGAGATCTTAGAGAGCTAGGGCGTGGATCGATAGGGAGCGCGCGCACCCCAGTGTTCGAACCCCAAGGGTTTGCCGGAACCCAAGATCCGACAGTAACAAGATTGGTATGGCATGTAGAGAGTGAGTACTTAGTACTCTATTTGGATATAGACATGTCCCCAAAGATTAAAGATATGCAATGAATTCCAAGGATTTTCTTCCCTTAGATATGAACTCTTTCTCCCCCTGAATCTGATATTGGATAATGGGAGAAGGTAGGGTAAAGAAAATCAAAAAAAGCAACATATGCTAACATGTCTTTCCCCCTTAAAGACATGTGACTTCTCTCCTCTATGGTTAAAAAGCATCTGGAGAAGCTCAGATGTGCTTTCTCCCTCTCCCCCTTTGACATCAATTTCCAAGAAGGGATCTTCTAGACCATGAGTCATATAGGTCTGGTCCTCGAGTCACATTACAAAGCAGCATGTAATATAAGATGCTAGTAGAGGATAAGAATCATCGAGTGGAGCTGGAGAAGAAATGACAATGGTAAGGGCAAAATGTTTTCTTAGTAGTGAAATCGGTAATGCCGAGTTATTTTCATCGGTGACACCAAGTTGGAGATGTCATAGATGATCCATATCGGTCAGACCGGGTTTGTCCTTGTTGGTTGTACCGATGAACAATCTACGAAACAATATTGTAGTTCTGTCCAACCGAGGGGCAGAAATCGGTGAGACCGAGTTCAATGCAGAGGAAACATTTTGTCATCTAAGCTCACTTAGCAAATAAGATCTCACAAGGATTTCCAGGGAATAAACTGAAAGATTTGCAATGAATTAGATGCAGAGAATGCAGAAAATAACAAAGAAAATAAAATAAATCTAGATGAAGTGAAAAGGAAATAAACAAGCTAGGCACAAAAGCAAGAACACATAGAAATACTAGAGAACTTCATCTAGAAGGGGTTGGCGACAAAGTCACCTATGTTAGAGTATATTGACTGAGGACTAAAGTGAGAACACTTGATCGTAGGTCATACTCATTGTTTAAGCTCAAAATGGGGTTACCATTTTTCATTTAAGCATTTTGATGTATTCACATCTTGTTGAGATGCTTTGACCCATGATTTGGGGTAAAGCTTCTCTAAGATGGAATAACATACCTTGGGTGTTGTTGAACTTGTGTTGGATGCTCAAGGTTGATGTAGTTCATCAAGAGTTGGGAGCACCACTTGTAGTTTGAGTTCATCTACCTACATGGGTTAGTTTTGCAAGGAAGAGCAGTTGTGTATCCAAATTGACAATCATGAAACTTGATACCAAATGAAATTTGATATGTTGAAATTGTCAAAGGATATGTTGCAAGGGTTCATGCTTCCTTGTCTTCAACCACCATATTGTAGAGTCTTGGTGATGTAGATATTTCTCAAGATGTGAGTGAGTTGCAGTCTCATTGATTTGGATTCATCCAAGTACCTGTCGGATTTCGTGTTCTGCAGACCCTTGAGAGGTTCAAACTCCGGGGTGCGTGTGAAGAACTCAACCTTCCCAGTCTGCCTACTCGCCAATCTCTCGACCTAGCTTGATGAACAGGAAGGAAACGAGACACAACAGTTTACCTAGGTTCGGGCCACCTCACGGTGTAAAACCCTATTCCTGCTTTGTGGTGGATTGGCCTCGAGGGGCCGAGGATGAACTAGTATAGTGGGAGCACAACCTCAGGAGGAAGAGTGTTCTTGGGCTCGAGCAAACTAGTGAGTGTGAGGATGGAATGGATCTCATCCGGTCCCTCCCTATGGTGGTGGCTAAGTCCTACTTATAGTGGACTTGGTCCTCTTCCCAAAATGAAGGCGGGAAGGGGTCCGACAACGGCCAAATTCGTAGGGAGACAACTAGTACATGTTATCCTGACAAAAGTAGTCTTCGCCTGCAAAAGCCTCTAGTCGTGACACCGTGGTGGGCTCGGCGAGGACCCCCGTCCTGCCATCCTGGCAGTTTTGGTCTTGTTGCACCGGAATGGAAACCTTTGGCTGATTCCTCAGGACTTCGCGCCTACGCTGGCCTCCTTAGCACCAAAGAGGAAACTGTTACACTACGGCCGCTGGCGCCCACCTGGACTTGGTCGTCATGGCTCACGTCATCCGAACCTCACGAGGTGAAGCCATCATAGAAATCTCCGCTCCTCGGAAGCCAGCCTGAGGAGGCCGCTCCTGGTGGAGGTCTTAGTGCACTACTGTAGGTTGCTGCTAACATGACACTACTATTAGAGACCCTTCGATGAAACTGTGTGCGATGCAATAATCACAAAAGGTGGTGTAAAATAACCGTCAAAAAAGGTGCAAACCATTTGCGATGACGCATGCATAAAACATGGTTCAAATTTTAGTTACGCGTGTGATGTAGGGCATACGGTTCAGTTCAATTAACTGTTTGCGATGTGGTAGAACAAAAGAAACGGGCAGCCAGATGAAGGCGTGTGCGATATACAGCTTATGGTTCACTCAGATGAATTGTTTGTGATTAGGCAACACAACAGAAATGGTCACCTAGATCAAGGTGTGTGTGATATACGACATACGGTTCACTCGGATGAACTGTTTTCGATTAGGCAATGCAACAGAAACGGTTCAACCAGACCAAGGTGTGTGCAATGGAGGGCATACAGTTCATTCCAATAAACTGTTTGTGTTGAGCCAAGAGAACAAAAACGTTTCACATAAACAAGATGTGTGTAATACATGGCAAACATCCAATTACATCGGTGGCTAATACACACATGACATTTCCACACACCAAAGTAAACTATTACATGCATAATTAACTAGGATAAACGATCATCTACTTCTTGTGCTAGCTCGACGTTCCTTCTATGCTAAGTTTCCATTAATTGATGGCATTTTATGAACACGCCATCGTTTCCCGCCATTTCCTCACTGGTTTCCTGCCACCCAGCGATACTGCGCATAAACCTAGGCAACGCGTGACGCATGGAGGCAATAAGCGCAGCCTGTAGAGCATCCACCTTTTCCAAGCATGCCAGCCCACCAAAGTGCCACCTCTGCAATCAACCTCGTCGACGAGGAAAACGAGCAGGCGCCACGACCCATTGAGATCGAGGCGCTCCCTGGAAACGCGATGGATGACGCCATGATGCGCGTCATCGCCAGGGTTGAGCAGACCCTTGGCGCTTGGTGCTTCAACGCCGCGGATCAAGATAGGCATGTCAGTGCCGACAAGGTGCAGCTCGCCGCACAATATGATCGATGGCACGCCGCAGAGCAAGCTAGGCACGTCTGCGCTGATAGGCTGTGGCTCGCCACACGGCGAGACCGTTGGAGTGCCGCAGAGCGAGAGGCGCGGCACGCCGCACAGCAAGAGCGGATCCATCAGCGCTTGCCTGCTGTCGACAGGGCGTCGCAGCTGGGTACATGTCCCGTTAGTACCCCCATTCCTCGCTAGGAGTGGGCAGAGGCCCTCTGTGCCGTACTTGCACCAGAGGTCGGTCGTGCCGTACTTGCACCGGACGCCTGCCGCGCCGTTCCCCTTGTCCATTGCCCGCTTGATGCCAATGCGCTGGTTGGTAGGCTCGACCATCTCCTTGGCCCAGGTGTCCACGTGGGCGTAATAGAGGAACATGGCCGTTGCATCCTCGAGCTGGTGATCTCCGATGAAATAGCCAACTTGGATCTCGAGATCACATTCCAGATGTACCGCGAGCATGTCGACCGCTTGGACGAATGCATGCACGAGTTCAGGCAGAACCAAGAGCTACCGTAGGCAAGGGCTGTTGGTCATGGTCTCATGGACGCATTTTATTTTGTTGAGTCGTTTCGACATGGATAGCTATGTATTCACAGCCATCATATTATTGCTTGGTTTATTGCTCTGTTTCAATGTGTGTACTTTGTTTTCCATTCTTATATGTTCTATTTCAATGAGTGTATATACGCTTTCCATTCTGTATATGTGGATGATAACAACTAGATTCAAATTATTATACAAAAATAGATAGGAAATGGAATTCATAATATATATACTCCCTCCATTCCTAAATATTTGTCTTTCTAGAGATTTCAAATGACTACGACATACGGATGTATATAGACATATTTTAGAGTGTAGATTCACTCATTTTTCTCTATATGTAGTCACTTGTTAAGATCTCTAGAAAGACAAATATTTAGGAACAGAGGGAGTATACATTAATTGATCATTAGTTCATCATAGAATATACATATAATATCATCACATATACATGATGATACTTAACTAGTAGGTACAATGCATAGAATTGTAAATGAACAATACTAAAACTAATAATCCCTCCTAGGGTCAGTATTCCAGCAGCTCCCTGGTGCGCGCGTCTTCCCAGTGCAGAGGCAGTACTCTGCCTCCTCCGCCTCGCAGCGCTTGACATATCGATCTGCCTCTTGCTGGAGGATGCGTGCAAATGATCTTGCCATTTCGTTGGGTGCCCACCGGAGCTCCTCGTCGGTGGCACGCTGGAGCTTATCGGCGCACCTCCACGCGGCGACGTTGCACCCAACGCCTATGACCTTCCTCACGAAGTACCCTTCTTCATACACCTCCTCCGCCGCCTCCTTTTTCTAGGAGGCATCATGGACTTCACAGGCCGCCTGGTACCTCGCTTCCTCCTCCGCCATCTCCTTCTTGAACACCACTTGCCTGGATTTTTCTGCCAGTGGCGGCGACTTCCACAGACAAAGATTGTACTGGCCCCAAAACCAAGACAAAGTTGGGGGTCCGGCGCAACCTCGTCCGGCGGTGTATAGGGGTCCTCGTCGTTGCTATTCAAGTGAGCATCATCGGGGGGCGGCAACTCCTCGTCGGCGCGTGGGCATACCGGCGGCGCCATGGCAGAGATTTGAGAGAGAGAGGGCGAGCGAAGGGAGGATGTAGATGAGAATGTAGGCGGGTCGACATGAGCAAGGTAGTATTTACTGGTGGCCGGAATCTAGATCGACGGGAACAGTTCACACACCGGTCGCCGGAATTTACGAGTACTGTAGTTTGAATTACACACGATTCCTGCAGCAAAATCTGTGTGTGAACATAGTAGCTAATGGTTTCCAATACAGGACTGTGTCTGATTAATGACCCCCGCCACTCGCCTACTAAACCTCAAGCCACGACATAGAGTGCCAATCGTGTGGGGTCCGGTTGTCTTGCCAGATCTTTACATTTTCTTTTCTGAACACCAGATATTTACATCGTCTGATGATTTTTTAACTCGCACACAAGTACACCAAAATATGATTTTTTTTTTCAAACCGTTATGGTTAGCCGTTGCATGTAGATGTAGTTCCAATTTGAATTACGGTCATTAAATGGCTAGAAAATCAATTAAATGTCTTTAAAAGGTCAAATGAACACCAGATGTTTTCACATGACAGTTGTAGTTGTGCACGTTAAACATAGAAAAAATTTGAAGGACATAAGAGGAAGCTATCTCCTATTCGTCATCAAACATGCATTGTTCCATCTGAGAAGCACGAGCCTTCTAGTGAGTTGCTCCGGTTTGTGACGGGTGTGTGTCCAAAATTCGTCAAATAGGCCAATTTTTTTACCACATCATCTTGGTGGCATGACATTACATCAAGCAAAGTTTCATGTTTTTCTGATCATTTATTAATTTTTTGGAATTAAAATGCCATGTCACTCCATGCATGTGCCCATGCCGTGACACCAATATGTTTGAAAATTCCTTCTAATTTACTACACATGGAATTAACTCGCACACAAGTACATAAATATGGATTTTCAAACCGTTATGGTTAGGCATTGCATGTAGATGTAGTTCAAATTTTAATTACGATCATTAAATGGCTAGAAAATCAGTTAAATGTCTTTAAAAGGTCAAATGACCCGTAAAATTTTCCAAATTTTCACATGACAGTTATATTCGTGCATGTTAAACATAGAAATTTTTTTGAAGGCCATAAGAGGAAGCTATCTCCCGTTCGTCATCAAACATGCATTGTTCCCTCTCGGAACCACGAGCCTTCTAGTGAGTTGCTCTGGTTTGTGAGGGTGGTGTGTCCAAACTTTCGTCTAACAGGCCAATTTTTTTACCACATCATCTTGGTGGCACGACATTACTTCAAGCAAGGTTTCATGTTTTTATGATCATTTTTTAATTTTTTGGAATTAAAATGCCATGGCACTCCATGCATGTGTCCATGCCGTGAGACCAATATGTTTGAAAATTCCTTCTAATTTACTGCACATGAAATTAACTCGCACACAAGTACACAAATATGATTTTCAAACCGTTATGGTTACCCGTTGCATGTAGATGTAGTTTAGATTTGAATTACGATCATTAAATGGCTAGAAAATCACTTAAATGTCTTCAAAAGGTTAAATGACCCCTGAAATTTTTCAAATTTTCACATGACACTAGTATTTGTGCATGTTACACATAGAAAAAATATGAAGGCCGTAAGAGGAAGCTATCTCCCGTTCATCATCAAACATGCATTGTTCCCTCTCAGAACCATGAGCCTTCTAGTGAGTTGCTCCCGTTTGTGAGGGGTGTGTGTCCAAACTTTCGTCACACATGCTAAATTCTTTGCCACATCATCTTGGTGGCATGACATTACATCAACCAAGGTTTCCTGTGTTTCTGACATTTTTTAATTTTTTGGAATTTAAATGCCATGGCACTCCATGTTTAATTGTGTCATAGCCGTTAGACCAATATGTTGAAAATTCCTTCTAATTTATTGCACATGGAATTAAATTGCACACAAGTACACAAAATATGACTTTTCAAACTATTATGGTTAGCTGTTGCATGTACATGTAGTTCAAATTTCAATTACGATCATTAAGTGGCTAGAAAATCACTGAAATGTCTTAAAAGGTCAAATGACCCCTGGAATTTT
This sequence comes from Triticum aestivum, assembly GCF_018294505.1. Classification (NCBI taxonomy): domain Eukaryota; kingdom Viridiplantae; phylum Streptophyta; class Magnoliopsida; order Poales; family Poaceae; genus Triticum; species Triticum aestivum. Next base: position 215,989,052 of record NC_057803.1, on the reverse strand, counting down.
CCAAAATTTGACATGACAGTTGTACTAGTACTACAAATTTTCTCATACATTTAAAACACCATCCATTGCCACGTTACTCCAAATTCATCTTTCATAGCTAACAGAAAATATTTACAACATCACACTCAATTGTTTTCTAGGAACCGTTTGAGATGAAAATATCTGGGTCTATTTAAGTCTTCCTCCTGAAGCATCGCCGGCTCGTATGCTCCAATGCCGGCAACCCCCGAATCCACCAATCCGACCCCATTCCCGCATCCCTTCTTGCAAAGATGACACCGTGGAAACGCTTTGTGAAGGCCCATATGATGTCCGCGTCCCCCCCGAGTGCAGCCGCCTGCGCCAAGAGCGCGGCCGCCTACGTCGAGAGTGCTGCCACATCCGCATTCAAAGCGGCTGCTTCCGCCGAGAGGGCCTCTGCGGCAGCAGATAGGGCAGCTGTAGTAACCAAGACGGTTGCAACAGCTACTGGGATGGCGGCTGCAAACGTCGAGAGTGCTCGAGCTGCCGTCTGTGCCGCCGATGTCGCCCTGGCCCGGGTCATGGCCATCCATGCCAAGATCGAGGATGCACACGCCAAGATATTCCAGGCCACCTCGGAATCCAGCATGCAACCCACGTCCAAAAAGGCGGCGGTGGCCATGGAGCACCTGCTTCCTCATGAGGTCGCCGAGCAGGAGCTGGAGATGCAGGAAGCGGCAGAGATCGAGGAGTGCTGGGAGGAGGAGTTGTGCATGGCCGAGGTCGAGGTAGAGAAGAGTCTGTCCGTCGGGGAATCAGCGATGGAGTACCAACACGAGCTCTGGCGCAGCCACTACTACAAGTACTACAACCTTGAGGGCGGCGCAGAGGACGAGGACAAGGACGTGGTCGACTTCAGCAGGGGGGACGAGGAGTCCACCAACGGCGGCATGTCGCCAGGACAAGTCATCGACGTCTCATCTCACGCCAGCGATGCATAGGCCGGCATGGCGGCGGATTTGTTAAATTATTCGTACTTAGGCTTTGTTTTTAATGCAAGTCTTTTGTTAGAGCAGTGTTTAGGTTAACTGGCTCTATTTAATTACTAACATTGCTTGATTCAATAAGTGTGGTCTGTCTGCTGTACGCTCTTTTGTGGGCCCAAATTAGCAAGCAATGTTAAATTATGCAATGACATACCCGGGGAAATTTCCACAAAAATTTGAATTATCAAACACATCCCATGCGCGTAAAGCAGAAGAATCATTTGCGATGCACACAATCGTTCAAAGTGAATGGTCTGGTGGCACCGCGTGCAAAGCTTTCCTCCACATTTTCAAAATTTTGGCCTACCACCAAAATATCTACCCCCGCCCCCTGCTACCTCTTGAGCATGCGTTGCTTTTCCCTTGAAGAGGAAAGGTGATGTAGCAAAGTAGCGTAAGTATTTCCCTCGGTTTTGAGAACCAAGGTATCAATCCAGTAGGAGACAACACACAAGTCACCTCATACCTACACGAACAATCAAGAGCCTTGCAAGAAATGCGATAAAGGGGTTGTCAATCCCTTCATGGTCACTCGCAAAAGTGAGATCTAATAGAGATAGTAAAGTAAATATTTTTGGTATTTTTGTTGTATAGATTGGAAAGTAAAGATTGCAAAATAGTAAATGAGATGCGATGTAAATAAAAGAGATGTAATATAATAGGAAAGAGACCGGGGGCCATAGGTTTTACTAGTGGCTTCTCTCAAGATAGCATGTATTACGGTGGGAGAACAAATTATTGCCGAGCAATTGATAGAAAAGCGTATAGTTATGAAGATATCTAAGGCAATGATCATGAATATAGGCATCACGTCCGTGTCAAGTAGACCAAAACGATTCTTCATATACCACTATCACTCCACACATTGACCACTATCCAGCATGCATCTAGAGTATTAAGTTCGTAAGAACGGAGTAACTCATTAAGCAAGATGACATGATGTAGAGGGATAAACTCAAGCAATGTGATATAAACCCCATCTTTTTATCCTCGATGGCAACAATACAATACTTGCCTTGCTGCCCCTACTGTCACCGGGAAAGGACAATGCAAGATTGAACCCAAAGCTAAGCACTTCTCCCAGTGCAAGAAAGATCAATCTAGTGGGCCAAACTAAACCGATAATTCGAAGAGACTTGCAAAGATATCAAATCATGCATATAAGAATTCAGAGAAGAACCAAATAATATTCATAGATAATCTTGTTCATACATCCAAAATTCATCTGATCTCGGCAAACACAACACAAAAGAGTACTACATCGAATAGATCTCCAAGAACATCAAGGAGAACTTTGTATTGAGAATCAAAGAGAGAGAAGAAGCCATCTAGCTAATATGGACCCGAAGGTCTATGGTAAACTACTCACGCTTCATCGGAGATGCAATGGTGTTGATGTAGAAGTCCTCCGTGATTGATTCCCCCTCCGACAGATCACCAGAAAAGGCCCCAAGATGGTATCTCACGGGTATAGAAGGTTGTGGCAGGGAAAAGTGGTTTCATGGCTCTCTCTGATGTTTCTAGGGTATAAGAGTATATATAGGCAAAAGAAGTATGTTAGTGGTGCTACGAGGGGCCCACGAGGGTGGGGGCGTGCCTACCCCCCTAGGCACACCCTCCTGCCTTGTGGCTTCCTCATGGAGTTCCAGATTTCGACTCCAAGTCTTATGGATTGCTTTTGGTCAAGAAAGATCATCGCGAAGGTTTCATTCCGTTTGGAATCTGTTTGGTATTCCTTTTCTGCAAAACTCTAAAATAGGCAAAAAACAGAAACTGGCACTGGGCCTCCGGTTAATAGGTTAGTTCCAAAAATAATATAAAAGAGCATATTAAAGCCCGTTAAACATCCAAAACAGATAATATAATAGCATGGAACAATCAAAAATTATAGATACGTTGGAGATGTATCACCCCCTCCCCCTCCCACCCCCTTTTCTCCCTAACCACAAGTCATATTTCCCCTGTTTCCTCCTTCCTTGCTTCCTTCTAACCTATAGCCGCTTCCTCGCTTGCTTTCTCGCTCTCACCGTCTCGCATCCTACCACCGGGGCCGCGATGGTCTTCTTCAAAGACCTCTCCAGCGGTTTCTCCTCCGGTGACTCCTTCACCACCCGGGTATGCCTCTCTTCTCTCTCTCAGGCTATGACTTGGAATGAAGGATTTTTACCCGGTGGTCGATTTGAGTCATTTCTTCCTCTTGTAGCTCCCTAGGACCATCAGTGGCAACGAATGGAGCGGGGTGGCTGAAGATCTATCTGCTCGTTGTCACCATCAATCTCCATGCGTGAAAGCTAGTTGCGTTTGAATCTGTGGACAGTGGGAGGAAGTTTCTGGCATGTGTAGAGAAGGTTAGACCCTCTTTCGTTGTTACAAATCATTTGCTAGATGTGATTCAGATACTTTCACGGTCCCAACACATTCATACCACACCTTCAACCAAACGCATCCTAAGACAGTGTCACCGTTTGTACCTAGTATCTAAAATTATTGCCATCTCATCAGCGGTGCCATTAGAAAATTATTTGGCACCGGTTCAGCAGTTTGTGCAGCCAACTTTGGTCCACACATCTGTGCAGCCAAGAAGGAAAAATACTAAATCTTTATGGCACGAAGGAATTGGGCATCAGAGCAACTAGGTGCTCCGGGGTCCGGGCCCTTGATTTTTTCCGCTGCATCGACTCGCCAGTGCAAGGCACCAGTGCGAGATGTAGCAACAGTTGTCTTTAGACCAGTTTTGGCAGACATAGTGGATGGCCTTAGTGCTATTAGTTCTATGTTACTAAATTTGTGCATGTACACACCTATTAGTATCAATTTGTTGTCATCCAAACACTGTCGCTATGATGTTGCAGTTATATTTACCTTCCTCATATAATGTTCAATTTGTTATTTATTGTACATGAGTAAGAACTTGTAGCATTGTTGTAGTTAATTATAGCTTCTGATGTTCCAAATTTGGTTGTTGTCTCAGTAGCAATTAATTCATTTGCACATTGATCTTTTTGAGAAGATATGTCATAATTAACATGTTTCTTCAGTTTTTCAAAATAAGCATTGGTGATTTTCTATGTTTCTATAAACCCATTTCCCCTACAATTATTACTGATCTAGTTTTAAATATTATAGGATGAACGGAAGTGTTCTTACTTGGAGTGGGTTGATCAAGAGTGGCCACAGTCTTTGAAGATGTGCCTAGCGAAGCTCTAGAGCATGCATGAGGAAGAGAACAGAGGTAGGCTTAGAGAAAGTGTTGTCAAGTTGAATAATATTTGAAGATGCGGGATAAAAAGAGGAAGGTAGAGAATGAGCTCAGATTTTTAAAATCGGACTTTGCTAAGATGGTGTTGGCGAAGGAGGAGGCACTTTCCTAGTTAGCCAGTGAAAAACAAGTTCTTACTGAACTAAAAGCAAAGGTGGATAAGACGAGCCTGGATGATCTCGATTAGGGAAATGAATATATTGTTCTTATGAAGTTGAACTAGCTATATATTGTACTGTGTTGTTTTCATGTAGCTATCGTACTGTGATGTTATAATATATTTATGTGCCTAATATGAAATAGGCAAATAGCTGTTCGATATGAAATGTGAATTTGCGTAATACTGGAATTATTAATTGTAAACTAATAAACCTGCTAAATGTGTCATGGAACTTTACAAATAGTTCTAGCAGTAAAAACGCTTGTGATTGATAGCCGAATGCCACACAGTTTTCTTCATCAAATCATGTGTGATGTACTTAATAAAAGCAAACAGTTAACCAAGGCAAAGCGTGCGTGATAGTTACACCTTTCACACACGAGCCTACACATAAAACTGTGTGGGATATACATACGAACGGAAACGTTTTCCCTGGACCTGGATTGACTGTGTGGGATGTACATAAGAACGGAAATGTATTCCTTGGATTGACTGTGTGTGATATACATACAAACGGAAATGCTTTTCTGGGATTCACCATGTGGGATGTGCATACGAATGGAAATGATTGGGTTTCGATGCCTCGCCTGATTGCACACGAGCTCATTTTGCCCCAGCCTGTGTCCCAGGAGGGCCTATCCCCGATGATTTCTAGGTCGTGTGGGAAGGACCCCCCTATCGCCCACACTCACTTGGCGACGGTGCCAAATGTCGTCGCAGAAAGGGGTTAAAAACCGTTTGTATAGCATTGACGCGTACCTGTGGTGTCGTCCGCCTCGTGAGGCTTGGCCCCTCGCGAGGGCCTTGGGATTGTTGATGCTGAAGCTGGGCCATACCAGGCCGTTGGCGAGCCACACCATGGGCCGTATGAAGGCAAGTCTGGGTACCCCCATTCCCAGAACACCGACAGTAGCCCTCGGGCCCAACGCGCGCTCGAACTTGGCTTCAAGGCGAAGCCAAGGGGCAAGTGCGGAGCGCCATGGGCCTCAACCGCCTACGGACTTGGTTGACGCATGGAGATTGATGGGACGTGAGCATCTCCACTTCCCCACGCGGCCTCGGCAACCATTCCACTTGACGAGACTCAGCTGCATGCAGAGAGAAAACCATCATTGCGTGTGATCATGGAGGCCAGCGGTTGGCCTCCCTCCGGCTATATATGAGGGAAGGGGTAGAGCCCCCCTCGCTCATCTCCATCTTCTCGCTGCCCGCTCCTTCCTCTTCTTCGTCTCGCCGTCTTGCCGAAGACCTCATGGCGCCGACGAGGAGGTTCTGCGCCACAGAGAAGGGTGATACGTCTCCAACGTATCTATAATTTTTGATTGTTCCATGCTATTATATTATCTATTTTCGATGTTTAATGGGATTTAATATGCACGGAGGCCCAGTGCCAGTTTCTGTTTTTGGCCTATATCAGTGTTTCGCAGAAAAGGAATATCAAACGAAATCCAAACGGAACGAAACCTTCACGAGGATCTTTCTTGGAACAAACGCAATCCAGGAGACTTGCAGTGGAAGTCAGAGATGCAACGAGGCGGCCATGAGGCAGGAGGGCGCTCACGGGGGGGGGGGGGGGGTAGGCGTGCCCCCACCCACGTGGGCCTCTTGTAGCTCCACCGACATCTTCTTTCACCTATATATACTCTTATACACTAAAACATCCACGAGAGACACGAAACCACTTTTCCACCGCTGCAACCTTCTATACCCGTGAAATACCATCTGGGGACTTTTCCGGCGATCTGCCGGAGGGGGATTCGATCACAGAGGGATTCTACATCAACACCATAGCCTCTCCGATGATGTGTGAGTACTTTACCATAGACCTTCAGGTCCATAGTTAATAGCTAGATGGCTTCTTCTCTGTTTTGTTCTCAATACAAAGTTCTCCTCGATGTTCTTTGAGATCTATTTGATGTAATACTTTTTGCGGTGTGTTTGCCGAGATCCGATGAATTGTGGATTTATGGTCAAGTTTATCTATGAACAATATTTGGTTCTTCTCTGAATTCTTATATGCATGATTTGATATCTTTGCAAGTCTCTTTGGATTATCGGTTTAGTTTGGCCTACTAGATTGACCTTCTTGCAATGGGAGAAGTGCTTAGCTTTGGGTTCAATCTTGCGGTGTCCTTTCCTAGTGACAGTAGGGGCAGCAAGGCACGTATTGTATTGTTACCATCAAGGATAAAATGATGGGGTTTATATCATATTGCTTGAGTTTATCCCTCTACATCATGTCATCTTGCCTGAAGCATTACTCTGTTCTTATGAACTTAATAATCTAGATGCATGCTAGATAGCGGTTGATGTGTGGAGTAGTAGTAGTAGATGCAGAATTGTTTCAGTCTACTTAACACGGACGTGCTGCCTATATTTCATAATCATTGCCTAGATATTCTCATAACTATGCGCTCTTCTATCAATTGCTCGACAGTAATTTGTTCACCCACTGTAATACTTGCTATCATGAGAGAAGCCACTAGCGAAACCTATGGGCCCCAGGTCTCTTCCTTATTATATTGCATCTATTTTTATTATCGCATCTCGTTTACTATTTTTCAATCTTTACTTTCCAATCTATACAACAAAAATACCAAAAATATTTATCTTATTATCTTTATCTGATCTAATTTTCGTAAGTGACCATGAAGGGATTGACAACCCCTTTATCACGTTGGTTGTGAGGTTCTTGATTGTTTGTGCAGGTACTAGGTGACTTGCATGTTATCTCCTACTGGATTGATACCTTGGTTCTCAAAAATTGAGGGAAATACTTACGCTGCTTTGCTGCATCACCCTTTCCTCTTCAAGGGAAAACCAACGCATGCTCAAGAGGTAGCAAGAAGGATTTCTGGTGCCGTTGTCGGGGAGATCTCTGCTCAAGTCAAGACATACCAAATACCCATCATAAACTCTTCTCCCTCACATTACATTACTTGCCATTTTCCTCTCGTTTTCCTCTCCCCCACTTCACCTTTGCCATTTTATTCGCCCCTCTTCCGTTCGCCTCTTTTCACTTGCCTCTTGTGTGTCCATGTGTTAGATCTTTTATTTTCCCTCATGGCTAGTTCCCCTATCATTGTTAACACTCCCGATAATGAAGTTCTTAATTTTAAATAAAGGGAGGGGGAAATCTAAAAGATTGTTGGTATAGAATTTGCAATGCTCAAAATAGATCTACTAAAAAGCAATCTACTTCCGTTCTTCTTCGGAATTTTTACGTAGGCATCACTCCTTGGTATAGATATGTTCTTGACACCATTACCAGAGGGAATTGCTTGGGAATCCATACTTTTGTTTCTTATAATGCTATCATAGATTTGTTAGGCCCACCACCTCTTTTGGTCAATGGAACTATTTTATCTTTGGAACATGTGATGCAAAGGCTTGATATTATTGAAAATGAAATTGCCGCTGTAGAGTTAATCGAAAATTTGGATAAAAAGATCCACAACCAAATTACTCAATATGGATCTAAGGTAGGAGTTACTCTGAAAAATATTAAAGAAAAGGAACCCGTAGTCAATGAGAAGATAGATCAAGATTCCACTAGAATTGATAAACTCGAAGATCTTATTACCAACCTGGGGTCCGCTTTCTCCACCGTTAAAAATACCTCAAATCCTCCTCCTACCAAAGTTTCCAAGTTTATCTATGTTCCTAAAAATAAGGGTGAATCATCTAGTAAGAAAAATGAAGACCTCAAATCAATAAGTGTTTACCCCAACTTTTTAGATATCATTAAGGAACCTTTTGCTACAAATGAATTTCTTGATTTCCTACCTAGGAGTTTGATCATTAGTAAAAACATGGAACCTCCTAAGGGTTATAAGTGTTCAATTGAAGAATTGCATACCAAAGATGACAATACTTAGATCTATTCTTGCTTTTATGCCTAGCTAGGAGCGTTAAACGATAGCGCTTGTTGGGAGGCAACCCAATTTTATTTTTGTTCCTTGATTTTTGTCCCTGTTTAGTAATAAATAAATCATCTATCCTCTGTTATGATTGTGTTTTTTATGTTTTAATTAGTGTTTGTGCCAAGTAAAGCCTTTAGGATCTTCTTGGGTGATTGTTGTTTGATCTTGGTGATAAAAACAGAAAGTATGCACTCACGAGAATAATTTTCATTTCTTACCAGAGAGCGATAAAATACCAATTCCAACTGCATTAGTTCCAAATAAAGATTAATTAGGTCATCCTATTTTTTCAGAATTTTTGGAGTTACATAAGTATTCGAAACCTCTAGATTGATACACACTGTTCTGTTTTTGACAGATTCTGTTTTTTGTGTGTTGTTTACTTATTTTGATGAATCTATGGCTAGTATCAGGGGGTATGAACCATAGAGAAGTTGGAATACATTAGTTTAAACACCAATATAAATAAAGAATGAGTCATTATAGTACATTAAAGTGGTGTTTTGTTTTCTTATACTAACGGAGCTCATGAGATTTTCTGTTAAGTTTTGTGTTGTGAAGTTTTCAAGTTTTTGGTAAAGATTTGATGGATTCTGGAACAAGGAGTGGCAAGAACCTAAGCTTGGGGATGCCCAAGGCACCCCAAGGTAAAATTCAAGGACAACCAAAAGCCTAAGCTTGGGGATGCCCCAGGAGGCAACACCTCTTTCGTCTTCGTCTATCGATAACTTTACTTGAGGCTATATTTTTATTCACCACATGTTATGTGTTTTTCTTGGAGCGTCTTGTATGATTTGAGTCTTTGCTTTTTGTTTACCACAATATTCCTTGCTGTACACACCTTTTGGGAGAGACACACATGAATCGGAATTTATTAGAATACTCTATGTGCTTCACTTATATCTTTTGAGCTAGATGATTTTGCTCGAGTGCTTCACTTATGTATTTTTAGAGCATGGTGGTGGTTTTATTTTATAGAAATTATTGATCTCTCATGCTTCATTTATATTATTTTGAGAGTCTTTTAGAACAGCATGGTAATTTGCCTTGGCTACAAAATTAGTCCTAATATGATAGGCATCCAAGATAGGTATAATAAAAACTTTCATATAGAGTGCATTGAATACTATGAGAAGTTTGATACTTGATGATTGTTTTGAGATATGAATATGGTGATATTAGAGTCATGATAGTTGAGTAGTTTTGAATTTGAGAAATACTTGTGTTGAGGTTTTCAAGTACCGTAGCATGCACGTGTGGTAACCGTTGTGTAACAAATTTGAAGCATGAGGTGTTTCTTTAATTGTCCTCCTTATGAGTGGCGGTCGGGGACGAGCGATGGTCCTTTCCTACAAATCTATCCCCCTAGGAGCATGTGCGTAGTGCTTGGTTTTGATGACTTGTAGATTTTTGCAATAAGTATGTGAGTTCTTTATGACTAATGTTGAGTCCATGGATTATACACACTCTCACCCTTCCATCATTGCTTGCCTCTTTGGTACCGTGCATTGCCCATTCTCACCTCGAGAGTTGGTGCAAACTTCGTCGGTGCATCCAAACCCCATGATATGATACGCTCTATCACACATAAGCCTCCTCATATCTTCCTCAAAACAGCCACCATACCTACCTATTATGGCATTTCCATAGCCATTCCGAGATATATTGCCATGCAACTTTCCACCGTTCCGTTTATTATGACACACTTCATCATTTTCATATTGCCTTGCATGATCATGTAGTTGACATCGTATTTGTGGCAAAGCCACTGCTTATAATTTTTTATACATGTCACTCTTGAATCATTACACATCTCGGTACATCGCGGGAGGCATTCATATAGAGTCATATTTAGTTCTAGTATCGAGTTGTAATTTTTGAGTTGTAAATAAATAGAAGTGTGATGAAATCATTATTAGAGCATTGTCCCGTGTGAAGAAAAAAGAAAGGCCAAAAAAAGAGAAGGCCTAAAAAAGAGAAAAAGAGAGAAGGGACAGTGTTACTATCCTTTTTCCACACTTGTGCTTCAAAGTAGCACCATGGTCTTCATGATAGATAGTCTCTTATTTTATCACTTTCATATACAAGTGGGAATTTTCATTATAGAACTTGACTTGTATATTCCAACAATGGGCTTTCGCAAAATGCCCTAGGTCTTCGTGAGCAAGCAAGTTGGATGCACACCCACTTAGTTTCTTCTATTGAGCTTTCATACATTTATAGCTCTAGTGCATCCGTTGCATGGAAATCCCTACTCCTCGCATTGACATCAATTGATGTGCATCTCCATAGCCCATTGATTAGCTGTGTCGATTTGTAATGAAAGTGAAGCATGCCAAACTATATGATTTTGTAGGGATGAGCTTTCTTTGGCTATGTTATTTTGAGAAGACACAATTGCTTGGTTAGTATGCTTGAAGTATTATCATTTTTATGTCAATATTAAACTTTTGTCTTGAATCTTTTGGATCTGAATATTCATGCAACAATAAAGAAAATTACATTGGAAATTATGTTAGGAAGCATTCCACAACAAAAATTCTGTTTTTATCATTTACCTACTCGAGGACGAGCAGGAATTAAGCTTGGGGATGCTGATACGACTCCAACGTATCTATAATTTTTCATTGTTCCATGCTATTATAATATCTGTTTTGGATGTTTAATGGGCTTTACTATGCACTTCTATATTATTTTTGGGACTAACCTATTAACCGAAGGCCCAGTGCAAGTTTTTGTTTTTTGCCTATTTCAGTGTTTCACAGAAAAGGAATATCAAACGGAACGAAACCTTCACGAGGATCTTTCTTGGAACAAACACAATCCAGGATACTTGGAGTGGAAGTCAGAGACGCAATGAGGCGATCATGAGTCAGGACGGCGTGCCCACGGGGTAGGCACGCCCCCACCCTCGTGGGCCCCTTGTAGCTCCACCGACGTACTTTTGTCACCTATATATACTCTTATACCCTAAAAACATCCAGGAGAGCCACGAAACCACTTTTCCACCGCTGCAACCTTCTGTACCCGTGAGATCCCATCTGGGGCCTTTTCCGACGATCTGCCGGAGGGGGATTCGATCATAGAGGGATTCTACATCAACACCATAGCCTCTCCGATGATGTGTGATTACTTTACCACAGACCTCCAGGTCCATAGTTATTAGCTATATGGCTTCTTCTCTCTCTCTTTGGTTCTCAATACAAAGTTCTCCTTGATGTTCTTGGAGATCTATTCGATGTAATACTTTTTGCGGTGTGTTTGCCGAGCTCCAATGAATTTTGGATTTATGGTCAAGTTTATCTATGAAGAATATTTGGTTCTTCTCTGAATTCTTATATGCATGATTTGATATATTTGCAAGTCCCTTCGAATTATTGGTTTAGTTTGGCCTACTAGATCGATCTTTCTTCCAATGGGAGAAGTGCTTAGCTTTGGGTTCAATCTTGTGGTGTCGTTTCCCAGTGACAGTAGGGGCAGCAAGGCACGTATTGTATTATTGCCATCGAGGATAAAAAGATGGGGTTTATATCATATTGCTTGAGTTTATCCCTCTACATCATGTCATCTTGCCTAAAGCATTACTCTGTTCTTATGAACTTAATACTCTAGATGCATGTTGGATAGCGGTCGATGTGTGGAGTAGTAGTAGTAGATGCAGAATCGTTTCGTTCTACTTAACACGGACGTCATGCCTATATTTCATAATCATTGCCTAGATATTCTCATAACTATGCACTCTTCTATCAATTGCTCGGCAATAATTTGTTCATCCACCGTAATACGTGCTATCATGAGAGAAGCCACTTGTAAACCTATGTCCCCTGGGTCTCTTCCTTATTATATTGCATCTCTTTTTATTATCGCATCTCGTTTACTATTTTGCAATCTTTACTTTCCAATCTATACAACAAAAATACCAAAGATATTTATCTTATTATCTTTATCAGATATCATTTTCGTAAAGTGACTGTGAAGGGATTGACAACCCCTTTATCGTGTTGGTTGCGAGGTTATCTGCTACGAGATTGATACCTTTGTTCTCAAAAACTGAAGGAGATACTTACGCTACTTTGCTGCATCACCCTTTCCTCTTCAAGGGAAAACCAACGCATGCTCAAGAGGTAGCAAAGGGGAAGGCCCCCAAGGAGGGGCCAGGTTCGCCACTACCCAAGAGGGGCCACAGACGCAACCGTAAGCATGTCGCGACCTCGTCGGTGGTCCCCAGTGGCGCAGGCGCACTCCTCCAAGAGCTGGTGCTGCCTCTGGCGGCCGCAGCGGCCGCGGCGGCGCTTCTCCTTGTGGCGGGTGGCGCCGTGGCCGAGGAAGCTCCTACAAAGGAGGGAGGCGCGCCATGGTGGCCTGACCTCCTCGGCCACGCTTCCACTCGGCGGACGCGTTCCTGGAGTTTGTCATGTGGTCGGAGAGGCCCGCGGGTACCTGTCTCCCGCTCCCACGCTTCTTTGCGGGTGCGCTTCCTATTGCAGGGCTCCGCGGCCTCTGGATGCTGATACGTCTCCAACGTATCTACTTTTTCTCACACTTTTCCTCTTGTTTTGGACTCTAATTTGCATGTTTTGAGTGAAACTAACCCCGGACTGACATTGTTTTCAGCAGAACTACCATTGTGTTGTTTTTGTGCAGAAATAGAAGTTCTCAGAATGGAATGAAACTTTGCGAGGAATTTTAATATAATATATAAAAATTTCTAGAGCCAATACCTACCGGAGAGGGGCCCCTGGGTGGGCACAACTCACTAGGGCGCGCCCCCCTCTCCTAGCGCGTCTAGGTGGGTTGTACCCACCTGGTGGCCCAGCAGACCTCAACCCTGAAACTGTAAATTCCTATTTCGAAGAAAAAAATAAGGGAGAAATAATTATCGTGATCCACGAGAAGGAGCCGCCGCCAAGCCCTGTTCTTCCTCGGGAGGGCAGATCTGGAGTCCGTTTGGGGCTCCGGAGAGGGCGGTCTTCGTTCTTCATCATCACCAACCCTTCTCCATCGCCAATTCCATGACGCTCCCCCACTGGGAGTGAGTAATTCCTTCGTAGGCTCGCTGGTCGGTGAGGAGTTGGATGAGATTCATCATGTAATCGAGTTAGTTTTGTTAGGGCCTGATCCCTAGTATCCACTATGTTCTTAGATTGATGTTGCTATGACTTTGCTATGCTTAATGCTTGTCACTTTGGGCCTGGGTGCATTGATTTTAGAGCTGAACTGTTTATCAATTCATCATTATATCCATGTCCTAGATCTGATCTTGCAAGTTATAGTCACCTACTACGTGTTATGATCCGGCAACCCTGGTGTGACCATAACCGGGCCCACTCCCGGTGATGACCGTAGTTTGAGGAGTTCATGTATTAATTATGTGTTAATGCTTTGTTTCGGTTCTCTATTAAAAGGAGGACTTAATATCCCTTAGTTTCAAATATGGACCCCGCTGCCACGTGAGGGTAGGACAAAAGATGCCATGCAAGTTCTCTTAATAAAGCACGTATGACTATTTACAGAATACATGCCAACATTATATCGATGAACCGGAGCTAGTGCCATATTGCCCTTGGTTATAACTGTCACATGATGAATATCATCCAACTAGTCACCGATCAAATGCCTACAAACTTTTCCATATTGTTTCTTCTAAGTTACTACTGCTATCATCACTGTTGCACTTGCTACAAAATTACTACTATCACTGTTACTGTTACTATTGCTGCTACCACTATCAAAACTATCGAACTACTTTGCACTGATCACTTTGCTGCAGATAATTAATCTCCAAGTGTGATTGAATTGACAACTCAGCTGCTAATACCTTCAAATATTCTTTGGCTCCCCTTGCGTCGAATCTATAAATTTGGGTTGAATACTTTACCCTCGAAAACTGTTGTGATCCCCTATACTTGTGGGTTATCAAGACCTTTTTCTGGCGACATTGCCGGGGAGCATAGATATATTTGTTGAGTCACTTGGGATTATTATCATATTATCACTATGAAGAATCTGAAGGATCCAAAGACTAAGATATTTCCCTCAAGGACGAGGGGAGGTAAGGAACTGCCATCCAATTCTGCTTAAGATTCACCTTCTGTTATGAATAAACTTGCAACACCACCACATGCTATTAATTATGATATGTCGCAAGTTATTGATGATGCTACTTCTACTATGAATGATGCTTATGATGATGCTAGTACCTTGCTTGATAATGATGATGTGCCACTTGGTGAATTTCTTGATAAACAAATTGCTAGAGTTATACAACATGATGTTGTTGAATCTGATGATGAGCTTGAAACTGAATCTCCTGAAACACCCGCTAGAACTAGCCCTCCTAGATATGAATTGCCTAAGGTACCGGGAGGTTATGTTATGTGAAGAAACAAATAAAGAGATTCTTGCTTGCAATGATAGAGATGGTCTAGAGAAATTACTACACAAGTATAAAGAAAAATCTCTGAATGCTAGAATGAAGTGTGATCCTAAGTTTGCTACTTCACCTATCTTTATTGATGATAAGGATTATGAATTCTCTGTCGACCCAGAGTTAATTACTTTGGTTGAATCCGATCCTTTCAATGGTTATGAAACTGAAACTGTTGTGGCACATCTTACTAAGTTGAATGACATAGCCACCCTTTTTACTCATGATGAGAAAACTCGTTATTACTTTATTCTCAAATTATTTCCTTTCTCATTAAAGGGTGATGCTAAAGCTTGGTACAATACTCTTACTCCTGGTTGTGTGCATAGTCCCCAGGATAAGTTTTATTACTTCTCTGAAAAATATTTTCCTGCTCATATGAAACAAGTTGCCTTACAGGAAATATTTAACTTTGTGCAAATTAAAGAAGAGAGTCTCCCACAAGCTTGGGGGAGGCTTTGCCAATTACTTAGTACTTTGCCTGATCATCCACTTAAGAAAAATGAAATACTTGATATCTTCTATAATGGACTAACCGATGCTTCTAGGGACTTCCTAGATAGTTGTGCTGGTTGTGTTTCCAAGGAACGAACTGTTGGACAGGCTGAAGAATTATTGAATAACATATTGAAAAATTATGATGATTGGACTATTCCTAAACCACCGCCTAAACCCACTCCGAAGAAGAGGTGTATATTATATCTCAGTCCTGAAGATATGCAAGAGGCAAAGAAATCTATGAAGGAAAAATGTATTAAAGCTGAGGATGTTAAAAATTTACCTCCTATTGCAGAAATACATGGGCTTAATACACCACCAATGCCTAAGGTGGTAGAGGTAAATTCTCTGATGAAGTTTAATGATAATGATAATCCTCACAATATGCATCCTAGTCAATGCCTTTATGAGTTTGATAACTATATAAGAAAACAAGATGACTTCAATGCAAATGTTACGAAACAATTGAAATATAATTCTGATATGATTGCTCTCTTGAGTGACTTGTTATTTAGAATCTCAAATGATGTTAGAAGTGTTAGAAAACATGCTTCTATGGTTCAAACTCAGTTAGAACAAGTTGCTAAATCTCAAAGAGAATTGCTTGATGAAATGGATAATAATATGCATGACTTTGTTGTTAGAGTTGCAACTACAAGAGGTAAAATGACTCAGCAACCAGTTTATCCTCAGGGACACCCTAAAAGAATTGAACAAGATTCACAAAGAGCTAACATTAGTGCACCCAGTTCTTCTAGAAAGAAAAAGAAAAATGATAGAACTTCACGTGCTCCTAGTGAACCCGAAATAGAAAAACCTCCTAACAATGATAATGAAGTTTCTATCTCAGATACTGAAACTCAGTCTGGTAATGAACACTCACCTAGTGATAACGAAAAAGATAATGATGAGGTTCACGAAGACTCTCAACCAACCAATGATAAAGAACCAGACAATGATGTTGAGATAGAACCACCTGTTGATCTTGACAACCCACAGCCTAAAAATAAAAGATATGACAAAAGCGACTTTGTTGCTAGAAAACATGGTAAAGAAAGAGAACCATGGGTTCCAAAACCTACGCCTTTTCCACCCTAGTCAACTAAGAAGAATGATGATGAAGAGTTTGAACGCTTTGCTGAAATGCCGAGGCCAGTCTTTTTGCGTACTCACTTGACTGATATCTTGAAAATGTCTCCTTACGCAAAATATATGAATGACATCATCGCAAATAAGAGAAAAATACCGGAAGCTGAAATGTCCACTATGCTTGCTAATTATACTTTTAAAGATGGAGTACCTAAAAAACTTGGAGATCCGGGAATACCAACTATACCTTGCTCTACCAAAAAGAATTATGTGAAAACTGCTTTGTGTGATTTAGGAGCTGGTGTTAGTGTTATGCCTTTCTCTTTATATAAAAGGCTTGACTTGAATAAACTCATGCCTACTGAAATATCTTTGCAAATGGCTGATAAATCAACTGCCATACCTATCGGTATCTGTGAGGATGTCCTCGTTGTTGTTGCTAATGTTACTATTTTGACTGACTTTGTTATACTTGAGATGCCCGTGGATGACAACATGTCGATTATCCTTGGTAGACCCTTCTTGAATACTGCAGGGGTTGTTATTGATAGCAATAAAAGCAGGGTCACTTTTCGTATTAATAGTAATGAGCATACGGTGCACTTTCCAAAGAATCAATTCCAAGTGAATGGTATTAATGTTATTGAAAAATCTCTGACAATCACTATTGGAAGTTTTCAAATACCTCTACCTACTGTCAAAAAGAAATATGAAATGCTTATTGTTGGGGAAATGCATATCCCCACTGAGGTAACTTAGTGATTTACGGAAGTTCTTCGGTTTCATGTTAATCAAAATTGGTTGTTAATAAGACTTAATCAACCTTATTAATGGATCATTTTTGAACGATATGAAGTTGACGAATTTAGTAAGCACTACTTTCTGTCCCTACTTTTTATTCTTGGTTTTTATTAGTTAAGTAAAATAAAATGCCATGTTATGTCTGTTGTCTGAATTTCCCGTGCAATAAAAAATGACCCAAAAATAAAAGTTCTCGGAATGCCCTAAAAATTTAATACGATTTTTTCTGAATATTTGAGAATTTTTGGTGCAATAAACATCAGAGGGAGGTGCACCAGGTGGGCACAACCCACCTGGGCGCGCCAGCACCCCCAGGCGTGCCCTGGTGGGTTGTGGTCCCCACGTGGCCCCCCTCACTTATCTCTTTGTACCACATCATCACTTACCTCCAGAAAAAAAATCCCCATTGCTCTCTCTCCTGTGTTCTTGAGCTCAAACCCGCGGATTTCGATCTCTTTGCTCGAAGCTCCATTTCCGAAACTGTTTCGGGGGATTGTTGCTTGGTATGGGACTCCGCCATTTGTCCAATTAGCTTTTGTTTTAGTGGCTTATACTTTGAACAATTAGCTACTCTTGGTGCTGCTGTAGATGTGCTTTCATGTTGAATTCTTAGTGTTCTAAGTAGTTTGAATGCTTGCTATGGCTTCTATGTATCCCTATGAGTAGTTGCTATCAATCTTTGTCACTCCAAAATTTTATTTTCAGAAAATTGTACGCCGACATGAATATCTTCAGGAAATTTGGCTCTAAGAAGAACTCCAAGGGTGTTATTGAGGAGTCTTCTGACAATGATCTCCACCCTTGGAGGTTGGCGGAAGTACGGTCGTGCGAATGGCCGCACACCCCGTTCCTGCAAGAGGCTGGAATTCTTGAGGATTTCATGCAATATATTGCTAATGCCGGCCTCACCGACTTCATCGCAGATGAGTGTGACTAGCACCACATCCTCACAAACATCTATGTTCAGAGCTTTAGTTTCTTGCCTAGAAATAATCCTCCTAAAGTGAGCTTTGACTTATATGCTGAAAACCATCAGACACCACTTACTGAGTTTTGTGACATATGCATGATCCCATCTGATGGGAGCTTGGCTGAGCCTAGGCCACCCAAATTTGAGGCCTTTTATCGCACTCTGACAGTGGGTGATGAGAGAGGAGTGCTAGCCATCACTGTCGTTGGCTTATTTTTCCCATTGTTCGTTACTTTGCACTTTTTATTGCCAAATGCTTGCTTGCTAGGGAGAAGATGGGTGCACTTAGTTCACCAGACCTTGATGTTTTGCGTCGTGCACTGGAGGGCGACAACACGTATAGCTTGGGAGCTACTGTGGCTCGTCTCCTCCATCTTAATAAAACTCAGGGCAAAAAACATGGTGGGATTTTTTTCACTCGTTTGGCATCTCATTTCGAGGTAGCGATACACCCTCATGATTTCCCTCTAACCAAAGTTTACCTAGACCGTGCAGCCATGGATCACCACCATTTTACTGATATCGAATCTCCTCACATCCCTATTCCATATAACCTGGTTTTTAGTGTGAGGACTCATGATGTTATTCCATTGCCTGCTCCTGCTTTGTTTGATCCTGTTGCCAGGGGCGGATATAGGATTATGCCTGCAGACATCATCACCTATTGGAATGCTCAGGCTGCTGAGGAGGCAGCACAGGAGGAGGCTCCACAGTGGGATCAGTGGATGCCCGCTCCTTAGCAGTGGGATGAGTGGATGCATGCTCCTCAGGATCCATACTACCCTCCAGGCTACTGATTCACTACCAAGATAGGCCAAAAGCCTAAGCTTGGGGGAGTACGTGTTTCTCACCGACATTACATTCATGTCCACTTATTCCATTTGTCAGTGCTCACACTTTTTCATTGTATCATCCATGCTTAGATTTATTTTCTTGCTTTCTTCTTGTGTGTTTGAAAAACTTTAGAAAAACCAAAGAAATTAGTTGTAGTTAATTTACTTTCTATGCATGCTTAGTAGTAGTACTAAAAAGAAAATCCAAAAAGATTTCATTGTTCTTCTTTTGCTTGTTGGGAGCTTTCCCGTGTAAATAGTTTTTCTCATTTTTGCTTTTCACTTTTATTTGCTTGCTAACGAAAACAAAAAAAATCCAAAAAATATTGCAGTGTGTTTCTCTGAATTTCTTTTCTTTTATTCAAGTTGTACCGAGGAGAAGACCACGATGAAAATGTTGAGTGGCTCTTATTTGAATAATTGTTGAACTAATAAAGAGCCCATTTACCTTGTCTTCTCCTATTGAATAAAATGTTTGCAGATTCCAGCTTAGTCCATGGCACTCTTGCACTATTATTATTATTATTATTATTATTATTATTATTATTATTATTATTATTATTATTATTATTATTATTATTATTATTATTATTATTTTCATATCATTCGATCGTGCAAGTGAAAGGCAATAATGATGACATTCGATGAGCTGGTCGTGGCAAAGAGAAACTAGTATGAAATCGACTTGTTCTATCTATGTAAATATGTTTAACCTAGTACCAATGATTCAGCCCATTATGATTAAACATGTTTGCAATGACAATTAGAGATTATAGTTTCGCATGCCATGCATAAGTAGCTGGGAGTTAATAATGATTTATCTTGGATATCAACATAGCGTTAAAAGGATTGTGATGTAGTATGATGATATGTATCCTCCTCTGAATGTTCAAGTGGCTTGACTTGGTACATGTTCATGCATGTAGTTGAATCAAACCAACATAGCCTCTATAATGTTTATGTTCATGGTGTTCATATCCTACTTATGCTAGTGTCCAATGTTACTTACGCATAATGCATGGTTATGATCGTTGTTGCTCTCTAGGTGGCCGCTTCTCAATCTAAATTGCTAGCCTTCGCCTGTACTAAGTGGGGATTCTGCATGTACATCAAAAACCTTGAACCCAAAGTTATTCTAGATGAGTCCACCATACCTACCTATATACGGTATTACCCTCCCGTCCTAAGTAAATTTGCATGTGCCACCTCTAAAAACTTCTAAAAATTATCCTTTTTGTGTGCCTGGATCGTTCATGGAATGACAGGAGATGGTCGGTATCTTCCATGCTAAGCGGGTTACTCTCAGGTCGAGTGTTTATTCACACACAATCGCATGAGAAAATGGGTAGTAATAGGGATTCCCAGTCCCGAAATCAAAAATGCAAATAATTAAACAAAACTCCCCCGGGAATGGTGTTAGTATGGATAGCACCCGTTGTTTCGGACAAGCCGTGGAGTGTGATTGATGGTGGAGTGGAGTAAACCTTTACTTTTATCGCCTGGGAACAGCCACTAACGTGCTTAGCATGGAAGATGTTGATAACTGATGGTCGTGAAGTAAATGAGAAGGGCGCATGTCTCAAAAATTCATTTATCTCTGTTTTAAAAATTGAGCTCTGGCACCTCTGCATATCATTTCTTACCTCTGCGAAGGGACTATCTATTTACTTTTATGTTGTGTCATCACCCTCTGAAACAAGCACCAGAAACTAAGTAGAGTACAACGTACATGATTTATGCATTGTCCGTAAATAATGTTGGGTGCATCATGACTGGATCTTTTCTACCATGAATTACAATGTTTAGTCGCTGCTTGAACTTTGGAGGTGCTTTGCATTTATGTTTTGCGGTCTCAGAAAGGGCTAGCGAGATACCATTATTGTCATATTATATCATGGTTGTTTTGACAACGTGTTGCTATTTGAGATATCTTATTATTGCTCGCTAGCTGATTATGTCACTGATATGAGTTATTATAATCTTTAAGAGTTATTGTCGACATGGTTAATTATAATGTTGGCTGAAAACCTGGTTGCTGTTCAAGCTTATTTATGCAAACAAGAGCAAAAGAGTTCGTAAAAGTTTTTCTTTCTCACTTTCAGTTTATCAACTAAATTGCTTGAGGACAAGCAAAGGTTTAAGCTTGGGGGAGTTGATACGTCTCCAACGTATCTACTTCTTCTCATGCTTTTCCTCTTGTTTTGGAATCTAATTTGCATGATTTGAATGAAACTAACCCCGGACTGACGCTGTTTTCAGCAGAACTACCATGGTGTTGTTTTTGTGCAGAAATAAAAGTTCTCGGAATGGAACGAAACTTTGCGAGGAATTTTTATATAATATATAAGAATTACTGGAGCCAAGACCTACCGAAGAGGGGCCCCTGGGTGGGCACAACCCACCAGGGCGTGCCCCCCTCTCCTAGCGCACCCAGGTGGGTTGTACCCACCTGGTGGCCCCGCAGACCTCAACCCTGATACGATAAATTCCTATTTTCGGAGAAAAAAATAAGGGAGAAAGAATTATTGTGATCCACGAGATGGAGCCGCTGCCAAGCCCTGTTCTTCCTCGGGAGGGCAGATCTAGAGTCCGTTTGGGGCTCCGGAGAGGGGGATCTTCGTTCTACATCATCATCACCCCTTCTCCATCGCTAATTCCATGATGCTCCCCACCTGGAGTGAGTAATTCCTTCGTAGGCTCGCTGGTCGGTGAGGAGTTGGATGAGATTCATCATGTAATCGAGTTAGTTTTGTTAGGGCCTGATCCCTAGTATCCACTATGTTCTAGATTGATATTGCTATGACTTTGCTATGCTTAATGCTTGTCACTTTGGGCCCGGGTGCCATGATTTCAGATCTGAACCGTTTATGAGTTCATCATTATATCAATGTTCTAGATCCGATATTGCAAGTTATAGTCACCTACTATGTGTTATGATCCGGCAACCCCGGTGTGACAATAACCGGGCCCACTCCTAGTGATGACCGTAGTTCGAGGAGTTCATGTATTCATTATGTGTTAATGCTTTGTTCCGGTTCTCTATTAAAAGGAGGCCTTAATATCCCTTAGTTTCCAATATGGTGAAGGAAATATGCCCTAGAGGCAATAATAAAGTTGTTATTTATATTTCCTTATATCATGATAAATGTTTATTATTCATGCTAGAATTGTATTAACCGGAAACTTAGTACATGTGTGAATACATAGACAAACATGATGTCACTAGTATGCCTCTACTTAACTAGCTCGTTGAATCAATGATGGTTATGTTTCCTAACCATAGACATGAGTTGTCATTTGATTAATGGGATCACATCATTAGAGAATGATGTGATTGACTTGACCCACCCGTTAG
The DNA here is from genome assembly GCF_018294505.1 of Triticum aestivum. Lineage (NCBI taxonomy): Eukaryota > Viridiplantae > Streptophyta > Magnoliopsida > Poales > Poaceae > Triticum > Triticum aestivum. Next base: position 215,966,730 of record NC_057803.1, on the reverse strand, counting down.
CTTAGCACGATGATCGTTTAGTTTGTTGCTATTGTTTTCTCCATAACGTATACATGTTCCTATGACTATGGGATCATGCAACTCCCGAATACCGGAGGAACACTTTGTGTGCTACCAAACGTCACAACGTAACTGTGTGATTATAAAGGTTCTCTACAGGTGTGTCCGATGGTGTTTGTTGAGATTAGGATTTGTCACTCCGATTGTCAGAGAGGTATCTCTGGACTCTCTCGGTAATGCACATCACTATAAGCCTTCCAACCAATGTGACTAATGAGTTACTTACGGGATGATGCATTACAGAACGAGTAACGAGACTTGCCAGTAACGAGATTGAACTAGGTATTGAGATACCGACGATCGAACCTCGGGCAAGTAACATACCGATGACAAAGGGAAGAACGTATATCATTATGCGGTTTGACCGATAAACATCTTCGTAGAATATGTGGGAGCCAATATGAACATCCTGGTTCCGCTATTGGTTATTTACCGGAGACATGTCTCGGTCATGTCTACATAGTTCTCAAACCCGTAGGGTCCTTACGCTTAACATTCGGTGACGATCGGTATTATGAGTTTATGGGTTTTGATGTACCGAAGGTAGTTCGGAGTCCCGGATGTGATCACAGACATGACGAGGAGTCTCGAAATGGTCAGATATAAAGATTGATATATTGGACGGCTATATTCGGACACCAGGAGTGTTCCGGGTGATTTCAGAGAAAATCGGAGTACCGAAGGGTTAGCGGACCCCCCCCCCCAAGGAGAACTAATGGGCCACATGGGCCTTAGTGGAGGGAGAGAGGGCCGGGCCGGGCAGGCCGCGCGCCCCCTCCCCCTCTGGTCCGAATTAGACTAGGGAAGGGGGCGGAGCCCCCCTTTCCTTCTCCATCTCCTCCTTCCTTTCCCCTCCTAGTAGGAGTAGGAAAGGGGAGTCCTACTCCTACTAGGAGGAGGACTCCTCCTCTCCTGGCGCGCCCCAAGGGCCAGCCGGCCTCCCCCTTGCTCCTTTATATACGAGGGTAGGGGCACCCTAGAACAGACAAGTTGATTGTTTCCAGCCGTGTGCGGTGCCCCCCTCCACCATAATCCACCTCGGTCATATCGTAGCGGTGCTTAGGCGAAGCCCTGTTCCGGTAGCATCATCATCACCATCATCATGCCATCCTGCTGATGAAGCTCTCCCTTGACACTCTGCTAGAACGTCAGTTTGTGGGACGTCACTGAGCTGAACGTGTGCAGATCGCGGAGGTGCCGTACTTTTGGTACTAGGATTGGTCGATCATGAAGACGTACGACTACATCAACTGCGTTGTCATAATGCTTCCACTTATGGTCTACGAGGGTACGTAGACAATACTCTCCCCTCTCATTGATATGCATCACCATGATCTTGCGTGTTCATAGGATTTTTTTTTGAAATTATTGCGTTCCCCAACAGTAGCATCCGAGCCAGGTTTATGCGTAGATGTTATATGCATGAGTAGAACACAAAGGAGTTGTGGGCGTGGGTATATACATATTGCTTGCCGTCACTAGTTGATTCTTGATTCAACGGTATTGTTGGATGAAGCAGCCCAGACCGACATTACGCATATGCTTACGCATGACTGGTTCTACCGACGTGCTTCACACATAGGTGGCTGGTGGGTGTCAGTCTCTCCAACATTAGTTGAATCGGATTCAATGAACATGGTTCTTTCTGAAGATCAAAATTCAATCACTATACCGCATTGTGGTTTTTGATGCGTAGGTAAGAACGGTTCTTGTTCAGCCCATAGCAGCCACGTAAAACTTGCAACAACAATGTAGAGGACGCCTAAATTGTTTTTGCAGGGCATGTTGTGATGTGATATGGTCAAGACATGATGCTAAATTTTATTGTATGAGATGATCATGTTTTGTAACACAGTTATCGGCAACTGGCAGGAGCCATATGGTTGTCGCTTTATTGTATGAAATGCAATCGCCATGTAATTGCTTTACTTTATCACTAAGCGGTAGCGATAGTCGTAGAAGCAATAGTTGGCGAGACGACAACGACGTTTCGATGGCGATCAAGGTGTAAAGCCGGTGACGATGGTGATCATGACGGTGCTTTGGAGATGGAGATCAAAGGCACAATATGATGATGGCCATATCATATCACTTATATTGATTACATGTGATGTTTATCCTTTATGCATCTTATTTTGCTTAGTTCGGCGGTAGCACTATAAGATGACCTCTCACTAAATTTCAAGGTATAAGTGTTCTCCCTGAGTATGCACCGTTGCTACAGTTCGTCGTGTCGAGACACCACGTGATGAACCGGTGTGATAAGCTCTGCGTTCACATACAACGGGTGCAAGCCAGTTTTGCACACGCAGAATACTCGGGTTAAACTTGACGATCCTAGCATATGCAGATATGGCCTCGGAACACTGAGACCGAAAGGTCGAGCGTTAATCATATAGTAGATATGATCAACATAGTGATGTTCACCATTGAAAACTAGTCCATCTCACGTGATGATCAGATATGGTTTAGTTGATATGGATCACGTGATCAGTTAGATGATTAGTGTGGCGACCCGACCCGAATGGATCAAGTGCTCTGTGCTCAGGTGTCATCCCTAGATCAGTAATGCTGACACCACACAGTACATCGAAGGATTTATAGCAGAGTGGCAATCACAACTTATTACATTGTTGTCTCAAAGAGAACTTATTACAATAAATATGGCTTAAGGCCATCTAATAATGATAACAGCGGAAGTCTCGGAAGATAAATGGGTCCATCAACTCCAATGGCATCACTGAGTATAGGGCCACGACCTAAAAGCACCTTACTCGTCGTCTGAAAAGTCTACAACATGAGAAGTTGCAGCCCGAAAACGGGTCAGCACATGGAATATGCTAGCAATGTAACACATAGAGAGTAATGGAATGAAACAGCTATACTATATGCATATATGGATGGTGGAAAGCTCTATGGTTACAGTTTTGCGTAAAGCCAGTTTTTCCCTACTGCAAAGGAATAAATTTATTTAACTATCATGGTAGTTGTTAAACATCGAGAATGGTTGACAGCATTCCGATCCCAATTAAGTGAACAGTTAAAACCCAACAACATTAATTAGAAGTAACATGTTGAGATTCACAAGATATTCAAGTACTAGATACTCAAGTTGTCCATAACCGGGGACACGGCTAATCATGATTAGTTTGTACACTCTGCAGAGGTTTGCGCACTTTTCCCCACATGACTCGATCGCATCCGTTTGTTTTCTCGCACTACATGGTGTTTGAGAAACGGATGACCGAGACATAGTCTTTCAGAAGCGCTAGCACCTTACATGTGGGGTAGACTGTACCACCTACAACCCCTACATCTGCTAGTCCACCCCGTAAGAGTTCGCACAACTTAGTCAACTATGCCAGAGCCCATAGTAGCATGTGGCTGCACACGGAAGTTTCTAGCATGAATGATCTTATGATCCCTTTGAGCCTGGGTGGCGGTCCAAATAAAACAGGCAAGTCCTGATAGACATCAGGTGCCTCAATCCACCCAGATGTGTGTTTAAGTTGCCACCTTAGATAAACCATTAAAATTATCAAATCACATCTGTCATGGATATCACTCACCGAATCCACGTCTACTAGCATAGCATGGCATAATAAGCAAACGTAGAAGTAACTCCCAAAGGTTTCATAATAATACAGGTGATAGGTACTACCTCATCTACTTCCCATCCCACAGTTTAATTAGATCCTAATCATGCAATGTGAGAGGATTGATCTAATGCAATAAAACATGGGTTGTAGAAAAAGGTATGATCAAAGTGTTACTTGCCTTGCTGATGATCCGCGAGACCTAGGGTTTCGAAGTAACAAGCGGCGCAATCCGGGTGATCTATCGCAGACAAACATCAAGCATACAATAAGTACTCATCTAATGCACAGGTAAAACTCGAACAGGAGAACGAACCAGAAAATTCAACTTAAGAACTCCGGTTGCAAAGAAAGAACGAACCGAACGAAGAAACGGAAAACAAAAGGCGGAAGAAAACAACTCGGTTCTAGCAAGTTGAAACTAGGTCAAATTTTACCAGGGAAAAAACTTGTTTAAGTTGATTAGACGGAACGGTGGTTTCGAAACGAAACTCCAGGCGCTTGAATCACCTGATTCCGATAAACGAGCGAGAAGAAAAACTAGAACGAAGATCGGATTTGAGATCGCGATCGCGGAATAAATCCGACGAAAAGAAAGAGACGAACGGTTAAACGAACGGGCGTCGTTAACCGGGGAATAATCGGTGATCACGTTCGTTGATACGAACGGTCCGAAAGAAGAACGAAAACCGATCTAGGGTTTTTGGAAAAGAAAACTAAAACAAAAAACGAGAGAAAACCGGAACTGTTAAGAAAGAACCGGAACGGTTTAGAAGAAAAACTAAACCGAGGGGAGAAAAAGAGACGCGGCGCGGGACAACCTCGGCGAGGCTCCGGCAAACGGCGGCGACGGCGGCTATAGGGCGGCGGCTATAGGGCGGCGGCGGCGGGTGAGGGGCGCGGGGTGGGGCGCGGCTAAGGAGGGGAGGGGCTTGGGATTGATGTGAGGAGAGGGGGGGGGGGTTTGGGGTGTATTTATATAGGTGGGGGGGATTACTTGGGGTAGGGGGCAAGCAAAAGAGGGAAAACAAAACAAGGAAAGGGGGGGGGGGGGCTAACCGGCCTAGAGTCCTTCTGGGACTCGGCCTAGAGCGAGGGAGGCGGCGGCCTGGCGCTGCGCCTGGCGCGCGCGCTGGCTGGGGAGGCGGCCGGCTTGCTGGGCCTTTGGCCTAGCTGGCCTTGGTCCTTTTTTTTAACTGGATTCGCGCGCAGAAAAACAAAAGAAAACTAAACTAAACGAACTCCAAAATTACTAAAGTAAATTTTCTCTGACTCCTAAAAATTAGTCGAACAAAATGAACTTTACTCCGGACCTAGAATGCAATTTTTGAAAACCCGCATTTTCCCTATCCAAATAAAAAGCAAACAAAACTCCGGCAAAACCAAAATTTGATTTATTCATTGAATCTTCATTTTTCCTAAATTTGGGAAAGTCATATTATTCCCTCTCTCATTATTTTTGATATTGGAAAAATAATTGAAGATGAAATAAAATAAATCAAATGATCCTCTTTTCAAAATTTGAGAAAACTCAAATATGAAAATAACGAAATCTCCAACTCTCTCCAAGGGTCCTTGAGTTGCGTGAAATTTCCAGGATCGGGCAAAATGCAAGAAAATATGACATGCATGATGATCTAATGTATAACATTCCAAATTGAAAATTTGGGATGTTACAATTAGAGAGATGTCTATCTAAGTGGGAGTTCTTAAGTAAATTGATTAATTGAACATTAATTTATCATGAACTTAGTACCTGATAGTATTTTGCATGCCTATGTTGTTGTAGATAGATGGCCCGTGTTGTTGTTCCGTTGAATTTTAATGCGTTCCTAGAGAAAGCTAAATTGAAAGATGATGGTAGAAACTACACAGACTGGGTCTATAACTTGAGTATTATCCTCATTGCTGCACAAAAGAATTACGTCCTGGAAGCACCGCTAGGTGACAAACCCGATGCAGGAGCAATGCCAGATGTTGTGAACACCTGGCAGAGCAAAGCTGACGACTACTCGATAGTTTAGTGTGCCATGCTTTACGGCTTAGAACCGGGACTTCAACAACGTTTTGAACATCATGGAGCATATGAGATGTTCCAGGAGTTGAAGTTAATATTTCAAGCAAATGCCCGGATTGAGAGATATGAAGTCTCCAATAAGTTCTACAGCTGCAAGATGGAGGAGAATAGTTCTATCAGTGAACATATACTCAGAATGTCTGGGTACCACAACCACTTGACTCAGCTGGGAGTTAATTTTCCTGATGATAGTGTCATTGAAAGAGTTCTTCAATCACTACTACCAAGCTACAAAAGCTTTGTGATGAACTATAATATGCAAGGGATGGATAAGACGATTCCTGAGCTGTTCGCAATGCTAAAGGCCGCGGAGGTACAAATCAAGAATGACCATCAAGTGTTGATGGTCAACAAGATCACCAGTTTCAAGAAAAAGGGTAAAGCGAAGAAGGGGAACTTCAAGAAGAACAGAAGCCAGTTGATGTTCAAGTGAAGAAACCCAAGTCTGGACCTAAACCTTAGGCTAAGTGCTTCTACTGCAAAGGGACTAGTCACTGGAAGCAGAACTGCCCCAAGTATTTTGCGGAGAAGAAGGATGGCAAAGTGAAAGGTATATTTGATATACATGTTATTGATGTGTACCTTACTAATGCTTGTAGTACTGCCTGGGTATTTGATATTGGTTCAGTTGCTAATATTTGCAACTTGAAATAGGGGCTACGAATTAAGCAAAGACTGCCTAAGGACGAGGTGACGATGCGCGTGGGAAATGGTTCCAAAGTCGATGTGATCACCGTCGGCACGCTACCTCTACATCTACCTTCGGGATTAGTTTTAGACCTAAATAATTGTTATTTGGTGCCAGCGTTGAGGATGAAAATTATATCTGGATCTTGTTTGATGCGAGACGGTTATTCATTTAAATCAGAGAATAATGGTTGTTCTATTTATATGAGTAATATCTTTTATGGTCATGCACCCTTGATGAGTGGTTTATTTTTAATAAATCTTGATATTAGTGATACACATGTTCATAGTATTGAAGCCAAAAGATGCAGAGTTGATAATGATAGTGCAACTTATTTGTGGCACTGCCGTTTGGGTCATATTGGTGTATAGCGCATGAAGAAACTCCATTCCGATGGACTTCTAGAATAACTTGATTATGAATCACTTGGTACTTGCGAACCATGCCTCATGGGCAAGATGACTACAACTCCGTTCTCCGGAACAATGGAGCGAGCAACAGAGTTATTGGAAATCATACATACTAATGTATGTGGTCCAATGAACATTGAAGCTCGCGGCGGGTATCATTATTTTCTCACCTTCATAGATGATTTGAGCAGATATGGGTATATATAGTTAATGAAACATAAGTCTGAAACATTTGAAAAGTTCAAAGAATTTCAGAGTGAAGTGGAAAATCATCATAACAAGAAAATCAAATTTCTGCGATCTGATCGTGGAGGTGAATATTTGAGTTATGAGTTTGGACTTCAATGAAACAATGCGGAATAGTTTTGCAAGTCACGCCACCTGGAGCACCACAGCGTAATGGTGTGTCCAAACGTCGTAATCGTACTTTACTAGATATGGTGCGATCTATGATGTCTCTTACTGATTTACCGCTATCGTTTTGGGGTTATGCTTTAGATACGACTACATTCACGTTAAATAGGGCACCATATAAATCCGTTGAGATGACACCTTATGAACTATGGTTTGGCAAGAAACCCAAGTTGTCGTTTCTTAAAGTTTGGGGCTACGATGCTTATGTGAAAAAGCTTCAACCTGATAAGATCAAACCCAAATTGGAGAAATATGTCTTCATAGGATACCCAAAGGAAACTGTTGGGTACACCTTCTATCACAGATCCAAAGGCAAGATATTTGTTGCTAAGAATGGATCCTTTCTAGAGAAGGAGTTTCTCTCGAAAGAAGTGAATGGGAGGAAAGTAGAACTTGATGAGGTAATTGTACCTACTCCCTTATAGGAAAGTAGTTCATCACTGAAATCTGTTCCAGTGATTCCTACACCAGTAAGTGAGGAAGCTAATGTCGATGATCATGAAACTTCTGATCAAGTTACTACCGAAACTCGTAGGTCAACCAGATTAAGATCCGCACCAGAGTGGTATGGTAATCCTGTTTTGGAAGTCATGTTACTTGACCATGACGAACCTATGAACTATGAGGAAGCGATGATGAGACCAGATTCCACAAAATGGCTTGAAGCCATGAAATCTGAGATGGGATCCATGTATGAGAACAAAGTATGGACTTTGGTTGACTTGCCCGATGATTGCCAGGCCATAGAGAATAACTGGATCTTCAAGAAGAAGACTGACGCTGATGGTAATGTTACTGTCTACAAAGCTCGACTTGTTGCAAAAGGTTTTCGACAAGTTTAAGGAGTTGACTACAATGAGACCTTCTCACCCGTAGCGATTCTTAAGTCCGTCCGAATCATGTTAGCAATTGCCGCATTTTATGATTATGAAATTTGGCAAATGGATGTGAAAACTACATTCCTTAATGGATATCTTAAAGAAGAGTTGTATATGATGCAACCAGAAGGTTTTGTCGATCCAAAAGGTGCTAACAAAGTGTGCAAGCTCCAGCGATCCATTTATGGACTGGTGCAAGCCTCTCGGAGTTGGAATATACGCTTTGATAGTGTGATCAAAGCATATGGTTATATACAGACTTTTGGAGAAGCCCGTATTTACAAGAAAGTGAGTGGGAGCTCTGTAGCATTTCTGATATTATATGTGGATGACATATTGTTGATCGAAAATGATACTGAATTTTTGAATAGCATAAAAGGATACTTGAATAAGAATTTTTCAATGAAAGACCTCGGTGAAGCTGCTTATATAATGGGCATCAAGATCTATAGAGATAGACCAAGACGCTTAATTGGACTTTCACAAAGCACATACGTTGATAAAGTTTTGAAGAAGTTCAAAATGGATCAGGCAAAGAAAGGGTTCTTGGCTGTGTTACAAGGTGTGAAGTTGAGTCAGACTCAATGCCCGACCACTGCAGAAGATAGAGAGAAATGAAAGGGTTCCCTATGCTTCAGCCATAGCTCTATCATGTAGCAGATGGTGTACCAGTCCTGATTAGTGAGCATTAGCATCAGGTAGCTCCAGGTGTCAAATTATATCCTTAGGAGTGGATCTCTTGGGACAAAGCTGTAAAGATTATGTCTGAATTTCCTATCGTAAGGCTCTGTTTCTGGCGTATATGGAGCATGACATGAGACTATCATCGAACAGTTGTGATTCGATGGCAAGCTTTGACACTGATCCAGATGAGTATCCATAGACCGGATACACTGTATTCGTGATTATTAGAGCGTCAGTATGCTGCAAGTGCATCTAGTGGCCACCCCTAGTTGGTTTTGGAGTAATTGACGACAAACCTAGTTGAGGGACTAATGTGTTTGTGAGAATTGCAGATAACACAGGTAGAGAGTCCCTCATTGATTCGGTTTTCCTACCAGAGATGACCCCTAAAAATGTATGAAGACATTGATGTCAAAGGTGGTATATGAAGATATTCACATTGAAGACTATGACAAGAGAAGACATCGCATGAAGCCTATGGAGCTCGAAGACTTAGATCTTTCGTAGTTCTTTTTCTTCTTTGTTGAGTCATAGGAACCACCGTACTGTTAAGTGGGGTCCAAGAGAACCAGTCAGAATGACTGAAGTGATGCTTAACCAAAACCTATGTCTTCGAGTGAAGACTATGAGAGCGAATCTTGTCCAGAGTCGGACAAGTCAGCTTTGCTTGTAGCCCAAGTAAAGTTGCCGTGTGAGTTTGAAATCTGACCGTTGGAACACGTGTCAGTTCCTTAGTGACCCAGGGTCATTTCGGACAAATCAGGTCGGGTTGCCTAGTGGCTATAAATAGCCCACCCCCTACAACCATAAATGGTTGGCTGCTCAGAGTTAGAGTACGGCTTTTGTCGTTTGAGAGCAACCCACCTCGAAGCCTTTGAGAGAGAATTCCTTGCGAGGATAAAGCCCTAACCACCCAGAGCCAAAGAGTGTTAGGCATCACTTAAGTCTTCTTGTCTGTGTGATCTGAAGACTTATTACACTTGAGGACTGTGAATCCTCCAGCCGGTTAGGCGTCGCGTTCTGAGCATCCAAGAGACATTGTGGATTGCCGGTGAACGAAGTCTGTGAAGGTTTGGGAGTCTACCTTGAAGACTTACCAGAGTGATTGGGCGAGGTCTGTGTGACCTTAGCTCAAGGGGAATACGGTGAGGACTGGGTGTCCTGAGCTGCGTGTTCAGGACTGGGTGTCCGGGACTGTGTGTCCTCAGGTTTAAATACCTAGCCGCCCTAACCAGACGTACAGTTGTCACAGCAACTGGAACTGGTCCAACAAATCATTGTCTTCAACGAGTCACTGGTTTCATCCTTCCCTTCCCTTTACTTACTGTTAGTCCTTGTGAAGTCATTGTATGATTGCACTATCTTTTGTCTTCACTGAGTGACTGCGTGTTCTGTTTGGCTTCATAATATCTTCCTACCTGATCCTTACTACATTGCTGCTATTAGTCATTGTGCTTTCACTCCATTGAATACTTGACTATGGTTTGCCTAGTGTAGTCTACCTTCCGCTGCATGGTAATAGGTTTATTTCTATCGTTTGTCTTCATAACTTCCACGTTTTGAAGACTTTCATAAAAATCGCCTATTCACCCCCCCTCTAGTCGATATAACGCACTTTCAATTGGTATCAGAGCAAGGTACTCCCTTGTTCTGTGTGATTCGGTTTAACCACCTGGAGTTTTAGCTATGTCGACTGCAGGGATAATTAAAGTCTCCGCTGCGTGCCCCGTCTTCGATGGAACTGAATATCCCTACTGGAAGAATAAGATGCGCATGCATCTTGAAGCCATTGACGTCGACCTATGGTATGTCGTCAAGAACGGCGTTCCCAAGGCTGGAGAAGGTGTCACTGCTGCTGATGTCAAGAAGTTCGTTCAACTGGACTCTACTGCCAAGAATATCATCTGTGGTCATCTGACCAAAGGACAGTATGGCCGCGTGAGTGCTTTGGAAACATCTAAGCTAGTCTGGGACTGGCTCTCCAAGGTCAACGAAGGCGTCTCAACCCAGAGAGATCAGAGAATCAGTGTCCTTCGCAACCTCTTCAACCGCTTCAAGAGAAATGACAATGAGAATGTCCAGCTCACGTTTGATCGACTCACTGACATCACAAATGAGCTTCAAGCCCTTGGCGCTACTGAGATCACCAAGCATGAAGTCGTCAAGACACTACTGAGATCACTTGACAGTTCGTTTGACACCCTAGCCCTGATGATTCAAGAACGTCCTGATTTCAAGACACTCGATCCGTCTGACATACTTGAGAGGCTCAACACACATGAGTTTCAGCTTTCTGAGAAAAGAGATATCTACGGTCCAAACTATGGGCGAACTCGTGCCTTGAAGGCAAAAGCTGTCTCCTCATCTGAAGAAGAATCTGACAGCAGTTCTGATGATCCTGAAGACATTGGAAGGGAACTTGCTATGCTTGTGAAGAAGTTCCAAAAATTCACCAAGAAGAAAGGTTTCAGAAAGTCTTCACGATCAAGCTCAAGGAATGATGAAGCTTCTGCTCATGACTACAAGAAGAAAACATGTCACAAGTGCAAGAAACCTGGCCACTTCATCTCTGAGTGTCCGCAGTGGGACAATGAGAACAAAAAGAAGAAGAAGAGCAAGGAATATGACTCTGACGACAAGAAGAAGAAGAAATACTCAAAGTCTTCTTCCAAGTCTTCCTCAAAGTCTTCATCACACAAGAAGAGCTCATCTGGCAAGGCACGTGCGTTTGTTGGCAAGGAAATGGATTCAGAGGAGGAGTCCGCTTCTGAGGAGGCGGAGGTGGAGTCTGAGGAGGAGTCCGATTCTGGCGTTGCAAGTCTGGCTACAGCATACGTTGCCAAGTCCATCTTCAACACTGAAGACAATGACTTCATCACCGACACCGATGCAAATGACAAGGACTACTCCGCTCCTACCTACTGCTTCATGGCACGCGGTGCCAAGGTAAACACACGCACTACTCACTATCAAACATCTAGTGACGATGACTCTGATTGTGGTTCAAAACCCAGCTACAAAACACTTGCTAAAATTGCAACTGAACAACAGAAAGCCATGGAACATATTCAAAAACTGTTAGACAAAAGCGATGATCTGTTAGGCGCTGAAATGACTCGATCTGAGTCCTTAATTGAAGACATAAAAAATCTTCACGTTAAGTATGAGGAACTTGAAAGTCGTCATGAAACGCTCTCAACAACTCATGAAAAGCTTTCCTATGATTATCTTCAAAGGAAGCAAGATCTTGAGAAATTGAGAGCGGCTCATGAAGATCTTCAAAAGGAAAACGAGTCACTTCGCGCCGAACAGATCAGTTCCGCTCAGGAAGGATTTGAACCACCATGTCTTAAATGCATTGAGCGTGATAATGCTACTTCTGTTGCTGAATGTTCTACTGCTGCTACTGTTGCAATATCTTCAACTGTTGATGTGGGAACTAACCCCTCTGCTGAGGATACCACTGCTATTGCTGATGAGAATGCTAGGTTGAAGACATTGCTTGAAACAGGGATGTACAAAAGTCTTAAAGGGCATCAGACACTATGTGATGTCCTCAAAAGGCAGATCCTGAACCGAAACCCGAGGAAAGAGGGTGTTGGGTTCGTAAGGAAAATGAATGCTGATGGCTCTTACTGGAAACCTGAGCAGTACCCCAAAACCACATGGGTTGCTGCAAAGGAACCTTCAGCAGATCCATCCAATCTATCTGGCTTCACTTGTGCTAACCCCATTGTCATTGATGAATCCTTTGATGCAAACTATAAACTGTTTAAGAATCAGAATGGTGAAGTGTTTGCCAGGTACATTGGTACTAACTGCAGGAATGGACCGCCTATGAAGAAGATCTGGGTTCCGAAAAAGTGTCTGGAGAATCTTCCTGTGAATGTCATCATGACACCACAGGTGAAGAAGACAAACCCCAGACCACAGGCTTCATACGGTCCAAAGGCTTCATACAGACAGAGGACTCACCTGAGTCGCACTAACGCAAATGTTTTGCAGGGAAACCCTACTCAGGCCTATGAATATGAGCGTGGTTCATTTAACCGCCATGTTCATAAGACCAAGAACTATTCTGCTTATTCTTATGAATACTATTGTCCACCTGCAAGACTGTTTGCTAGGGCTCCAAAGCCAAAGTTCTCAGATGCTGCACTTAGACTTATTGCTTCTAAGCCACCCTTGAAGATGTGGGTGGCTAAGAAAGCTTAACTCTCTTTTGCAGGGAAAGGTCTCCAGCAGAAAACCAAAATCGTCTGACGCTATTGCTGGGGACCTTAAACATCTTGTAGGGCGCAAGATCAAATGCCCGAATGGTCTTACTATGTACTTCGTTCCTGAATCGCTTGCTACTCTCCCTATTAGTCCTAATCTGGATCTAAGCTTTCATAACCCACTGGTTCGTCAAATGTTTTTGCTTCACAATTCTCTTCGTGAAGCCTATCCCCCTAACTGCACTGTAGGGTACGACACCAGCGTCTTCAGAATGGATTATTGATAGTGGGTGTACCAATCACATGACTGGCAAAAGAAGCCTTCTTATGGACTCAACCTTACGTCCATCCGACAAGAGTCACATCACATTTGCTGACACTGGTAAAAGTAAGGTATTGGGTCTAGGTAGAGTTGCAATCTCAAAGGATCAACACATGGATAAAGTCATGCTTGTTGAATCCCTTGGCTTCAACTTAATGTCTGTCTCAATGCTTTGCGATTTGAACATGATCGTAATGTTTGGAAAATATCGTTGCCTTGTTCTAATGGAATCTGACAAGTCTCTAGTGTTTGAAGGGTATCGGAAAGATGATTTGTACGTGGTAGATTTCTCAGCAGGACCACAGCTTGCCGTATGTCTTCTAGCAAAAGCTTCAGAATGCTGGCTCTGGCATCGGAGGCTAGGGCATGCTGGCATGAGGAACCTCCACACCCTTGCAAAGAAGAAGCATGTCATAGGCATCGAGGGCGTCAAGTTCAAGAAAGATCACTTATGCGGTGCCTGTGAAGCAGGAAAGATGACGAGGGCCAAACATCCCTCGAAGACAATCATGACAACCACTCGACCCTTCGAACTGCTCCACATGGATCTTTTCGGTCCCACTCATTACTCAACTCTTACTACTACTGCTTGTCTCTATGGCTTTGTCATTGTTGATGATTATTCTAGATATACTTGGGTGCACATAATCCTCTACAAGACTGAAGTGCAGGATGTCTTCAGACGCTTCGCCAATCGAGCAATGAACAACTATGGCGCCAAGATAAAGCACATCAGAAGTGACAATGGCACTGAATTCAAGAACACTGGCCTTGATACATATCTTGATACTTTGGGCATCACACATGAATTCTCAGCTCCGTACACGCCACAGCAGAATGGCGTCGTCGAACGCAAGAACAGAACACTCATTGAGATGGCCCGAACGATGCTTGATGAATACAAGACTCCAAGAAAATTCTGGCCTGAAGCCATTGATACTGCATGCCATACAATCAATCGTGTTTATCTTCACAAGCTTCTGAACAAGACATCTTATGAGCTCCTTACTGGCAAGAAGCCAAATGTCAGTTACTTCAGAGTATTTGGCGCCAGGTGCTGGATCAAGGATCCACATCACACTTCAAAATTTGCACCAAAAGCACATGAGGGTTTTATGCTTGGATATGGAAAGGATTCGCACTCCTACAGAGTCTTCAATCTCTTTCATTATAAAGTGGTTGAAACAGTGGATGTGCGGTTTGATGAGACTAACGGTTCACAAAGAGAGCACCTGCCAAATGTGCTAGATGAAGTTCCATCCAGCGAATCAATCAAGCTAATGGGAACTGGAGAAATCATACCCTCTGAAGCTCAACCTGAAGAGGAACTTATCATCTCCGCACCTGATCAACCTGAAGACAATGCTCAGCCTGAAGACAATCCCACTAACAATGACAATGATCAGCAAGAGCAAAACCTTCGCCCTGTACATCCTCGTGTTGCCAATGAAGTGCAGATTGAGAGAATAATTGATAGCATCAATGCACCTGGTCCGCTCACTCGTTCAAGGGCAACTCAGCTAGCAAATTTCTGTGGGCACTTCGCATTCGTCTCAATAACAGAACCCAAGAAAGTTGAAGAAGCCTTCATGGAACCTGAATGGATTCAAGCTATGCAAGAAGAGCTTCAACAGTTTGAGCTGAATAATGTATGGGAACTGGTTAAGCGTCCTGATCCTCGGAAGCACAACATAATAGGCACCAAATGGATATACCGCAACAAGCAAGATGAGCATGGTCAAGTTGTCAGAAACAAAGCTCGTCTCGTTGCTCAAGGATATACTCAAGTGGAAGGCATTGACTTCGATGAAACATTTGCTCCTGTGGCTAGACTTGAAGCCATACGCATACTGCTGGCCTATGCAAATCATCATAACATACTTCTATATCAAATGGATGTGAAGAGCGCCTTTCTCAATGGCAAGATTGAAGAAGAAGTGTATGTTGCACAACCGCCTGGCTTTGAAGATCCAAAACATCCTGACATGGTATACAAGCTCAACAAGGCACTGTATGGCCTCAAACAAGCCCCTCGGGCTTGGTATGACACACTCAAATACTTCCTGAAGAGCAAAGGCTTCATACCTGGTTCCCTCGACCCCACTCTCTTCACGAAGACATATGATGGTGAACTGTTTGTGTGCCAAATATATGTGGATGACATCATCTTCGGCTGCACCAATCAGAAGTACAGTGAAGAGTTTGGATATATGATGCAAGAGCAATATCAGATGTCCATGATGGGAGAGCTGAAGTTCTTCCTCGGTCTTCAAATACGACAGCAACGCAACGGCATCTTCATATCTCAAGAGAAGTATCTCAAAGATTGCCTGAAGAAGTTCGGTATGCAAGACTGCAAAGGCTTCACGACGCCAATGCCAGCCAAACATCATCTGGGTCCCGACGACAATGGTAAAGAGTTCGATCAAAAGGTATACCGCTCCATGATTGGTTCTTTACTTTATCTATGTGCATCTAGGCCAGATATTATGCTTAGTGTTTGCATGTGTGCTCGATTCCAAGCGGCACCAAAGGAGTCGCATCACTTAGCTGTGAAGCGACCTTCGATATTTGGCTCACACCCCAACTCTAGGATTATGGTATCCAAAGGACTCAGAGTTTGACCTGGTTGGATTCTCGGATGCTGATTATGCTGGTGACAAGGTGGATCGCAAGTCTACATCAGGCACATGTCATGTTCTGGGACGATCACTTGTATGTTGGTCTTCAAAGAAGCAGAACTGTGTATCTCTCTCCACTGCTGAATCTGAATACATTGCTGCTGGATCTTGCTGCGCTCAGCTTCTGTGGATGAAGCAAACACTCAAGGACTATGGCATTCATCTGAAGCAAGTGCCACTCTACTGCGACAACGAAAGCGCCATCAAGATTGCCAACAACCCAGTTCAGCACTCGAAGACAAAGCACATTGAAATTCGTCATCACTTTCTCAGAGATCATGTTGTGAAGGAAGACATTGATATTATACACGTCAACACTGAAGAACAATTGGCAGATATCTTCACCAAGCCCTTGGATGAGAAGAGATTTTGCAAGTTACGGTGTGAGCTAAATATCTTGGAATCCTCAAATGTCCTGTGATCAGGCACACATCCTAACACTTATGCATATTGATGACTTAGATGTGCAACACACGAAGTAAAGTATATCTTCAATCAATGAAGACATACATTCTAAGTGTGAATACATTAATGTGGAATTTGACTTCGGAGCGCCACGATAATTGTGCGCCGTGTCTGGGTCTAATACTTCCTATACGGTGGGTAACGCCACCACCAAATGTTCTGTTTGAAGTGTTTCACTCGTGGTGTTACATTTGCTATGTCTTCACATTTGGTTTGGCTTCAATTTCAACATGTCTTCATGATTATCTTCACTATGTTGAATATATATATATATATATATATATATATATATATATATATATATATATATATATATACTAGTGTTCTGTCCTCTACAGCGTTCACTTATAGCTATGTCTTCTTGTTGAATCTTTTGAACTAAGTGAATGTGATCGGACCCTAACCTCTCTATGCTTTCTATCTCAAACTCTATCTCTCCAAGTCATATGCATTCTATTGAAACTATTAAATGTCTTCTCTGCGTCCTTGTCAGCAGAAGATACAGAGACAAACATTAAGTCCGTTTTCAATGCTCATTCCTTCACCTGAAACCCGGAGAAGTGGGAACGACCACCCGACAATCCAGGCGTGCGTGGGACGTGGAACAACCCCCGATATGCTGCATGACTGCCACGTGTCCCTCAGATGTGAATCGCCAGGGGCACCTATGTAATAACGCAGTGCCGCCCCTGTACCTATAAATACACACCTCACCGCAGTCATTATCACTTCTTCCACTCTCGCACAAACCCTAGCGCCACCGCTAGCCCTTGACGATGCCGGCGACGAAGCGCTTCGCTGCCGCAACCTCTCCGACGCCGTCCTCACGCCGACCGTGGACATCGTCTTCTCTGCCGTCGCCATAGGTGTCCTCCGTCACCAAGTTAGGGCACGGACGATCGAACTGCTCGGCCTCCTCTTCCACTCCATCTAGCAGTTCTTCATGTGGTAAATAAAACTTCCTTTTTACAGCCCCTTTGATCCTATAGCTTCATCACTTTCTACCACAAGCAGTTTCTGTTCACACAAGTTGGATCTCTTACATACTGCATCTCATAATATGCCTAGTATATTCACTTGTACTTCACAAAGTAGGTAGATTCCTCACTTGTACTGATCCATGGAGTCGTACAAATCTGGAACCAACTCCTTATCTATGAGTGAATGCCTTCACACGATGCGGTCAATGTCTTCTAAACTGATTTATCTTCAAAATCTTCTAAGAATGCATATGACCTCTTCCCCTTCCCTCGCACCTTAATGCTGTCATAGGTACATGTCCGTGGGAGAATCCCTTGGTTCTCATAGTCTGCATTCATTTGCAGAATTCTTATAGCATCATATAAATTCTCCCGAAGCCAGTTCCTGTTTGTCCAGCAAATGAAAGCCCTTGAAGCCTTTGAACGTATTGAAGCCTTTCAGATTAAAATTCATGGCTTCAGAGAAAGCTGCAAGGAAGGGAGGCAGACAGCGTCATGGCGGAACATCAAGAGATCTGCCTGATGACCTCTCAGAACTTTACAAGACAGATCCTGAAGAGGATTATAATCAGCGCAAGACCCGAATCCAGTGGATTCGAAGATATTGGGCAGAACAATGGTTCAAATACCGATTTGTGACCCAAGAATATGCTGAGAAAAATGCCATCAAGCGACCGTGGGGAGACATCCTATACAAGAATCTTCAACCCAGGTCCAGAGAAGAAGCCATTGAACAAGGCTTCTATCCCTGCATGGTCCGTGGGCCACAGCCTGCAGATGCACACCCATCGTCACTACTATGGTGCCGTGACGACAATTTGTTCAAGCGCAACTTCCAGTTTGCCAAGAACTCAGCGAAGCAGAACAAGAAGTCTTTGGGTTTAGACTTCAACCCTGGTCCCTCTGCTCCCCATGCCGATGGAACTCGCGAAGCTGAACAAAATCTTCTTGGGCCCTTCTACAACCTTGAAGGTCTCATCACCCATATCGTGGTTCAAGGGACTGCCGTGAATGAGCCTGCAGATGACGCTGAATCAGATGAAGCGCCTACAGCGCCGAAGCTAAAGAAGCTGAAGCAGCCAAAAGCTTCAAACCCTGCCTCTGCCCCAAAAATCTCACGGGCGAAGCCACTGGCCACTGCACCTCCTGAAGACAGTGTGCAGTATGAAGATTTGTCACGCATCTCCAAGCCCCAGAAGGTCAAAATGCCTCTGCCACACACCGGCCAAGAACTGACAGCTGCTGCCATTCTGCGAAATGATGCCATTGGTCTGTCCAGTGATGAAGATCTTGCAGATGACGCTCTTGAGCAACTCATCAAGAGCAAAGAAGAAGCAGAGATCTTCAATGATCTGCCTCTCTTTGACTTGACAATCAACCACAACTTCATTGATGAGTGGTTTGACACGCCCAACATCAGCTTCGAAGATCTGCAACTACCCATTGGCCTCAGTGTCGCCTTCCATGGCGCCATTGCTTCAGAGCTAGCTCTCGCTTAGCGCATCGTCGAACTAAAGCAAAAGATTGACTATGAAAAGGCTCAGTTCAAGAAGCATATGGCCAAGCTCAGTGTACAAGAGGTGAAAAACTTCAAGATTATGCTGCACGAGCTCAAAGAAGCCTTTCTCAAGAAACGCGCAGAAGCTCAGGGTTCTTGGGAGCGCATGAAGAGCCTGGCTGACAAGTGTGTGCAAGGCTACAACGAGGCTGAGAAGCGCAAGGCCCTTGGGCGTCCGGGCATTGATCCCAGGATGGCTGCTAAGCAGAAGAAGAAGCCCACTGTGGCCGAACCCAAAGCACCAAGGCAGGAAGCAGATCCCATTGTATTCCCAACTAGCATGACTGGCTCGAAGCCAAAGGCCCGGTCAACTGCTTCAGAGCTGAAGAAGACGAGGACTGCTGAGGCTGAAGCCAGAAAGAGGAAACATCCTGAAGCCTCTGCCACTGCTCCCTCCAAGAAGAAGCAGAAGACCAAGAAGGAACGGGTTGCTCCCACAGAGCCCTTGATTGTTGAACCCATCTCCATGGTTCGCCCTGACGCTGAACCACAAGAACGTCAACTGACTGTCCATGAGCCTGCTTTCACAGAGGCTCATGAAGCTGAAGACTTTCCAGCAGTTGATCCCATCGCTGCTAAAGACATTGGTCACCATGACCATGTTGAAGATGATGCAGTCCTTCCTCAGCTTGAGCACCAACAGGTATCATCGCCTGTGCTAACGCACATCGAACTCATCAGCATTGGTCGTCCTCTGATGCCAATTGCTCAGGATGCATCATGGGCTGATCGCCCACAAGAGGAAGAAGACTTTCAGGCCCAGCCAACTCCAACTCCACAGGCGTCGCCAGCGTTGCGCAGGCTTCGCAAAGGATCAAGGCCTCCAGTCTTTGAGTCTGAAGCTAAAGCTGCTGAAGACATTCCGGCTGCATCAGCCGATGAAGAAGAAGCACCAAAAGCTGCTACTCCCCCGTCCCACCAAGAAGCTGTTCTCGAGGAGAACGTGACCGTGACCGACCCTCCAGCTCATCAAGTGGAGGTTGAAAATCTTGAGGCTGCCACCACCAACACCAATGAAGCCACTGACGCTATCATGGCTGAAGCTAATGTGGAGCCTTCACCAACCCAAGCACCAGAAGTCAGCGAAGCCACTGATCCCACTGCTGCTGTTCCTGCACCTGCTGCCGGTCCTCAGTTCGACTATCATGTTGAGCACATGCCTCAGGTACAGAAGCCAATCCCAAGATTGCCCAGGTTTCCAGGTCCTGCATCAGCACCTGGATCCTTCAATGTCAATGGCTTCAGAGCAGACAACACATTCTTCAATAGCTCCAGGAACTCCTACTCAAGGGAAAGAATGTCATCTGATCAGTTCTAGAGCTATCCGCAGCGAAGCTATTACTCCTGTATTCTATACAATCAAGGTCGCATCTTCCCACACAAGCGTCTTGACATTGAAGCAATAGCTGGTCTGCCCTGTCTGGAAGAAGCTCTGGATTGCTTCAAAGAGGTTGGATTGCTGCCGTTCGTCACCGATCAAGAGCATTGGAATGAAGAGTTGCTGCTCCAATTCTATGCCACACTTCACATCCGCGGGTACAACAGAGGTCCGAAGACTTGGGTCCTGGCGTGGATGACAGGAAACGTTCATCACGAAGCCAAAGCCTTTGACATCATTGAGCTCACTGGTCTACCCACTCCTGGCGATCTCTACGAATCTGGCTGTCAACTTCACAGTGAAGCTGTGGAGAGCATCTTTCAGAAGCCTGAACCTAACATGAGTCAGATGCTCAGTATGATGAAGCCATTACCCCAAGATGTTGCATATCCCAAAGAGTTCTTTGTTGAAGACCTTGAGTATCTGCCAAGGACTATTTATCACATCATAAGGCGAACTCTCTGGCCCATCAACGGACACTCTCCACATGCCAGGCTAGAAGGTGTAATGAAGACTTTGGTCTTCTATATTCTTCATGGCAAATGCTTCAATGCACAGGACTTCTTCATTCGCCAACTTGCTGCATCAGGCTCTGATCTTTTTGGCTTGAAGTTCTATGCCCCATGGGTAATGCGGCTGATCAAAATTCACTCCGCTATCTCATATCAGTCATCTGCTCGCAATCATCGGATCTTTCTGCCTGATGTGGATATGTCTATTGAATCCATCTATCCTGAGCCTGCCAAGGAACCTCTAAGTCTTCAGAATGCAGAGCATCAAAGTTTTTCTCAGAACATTGAAGGAGTTGAAGCTGTCACTCGTGTGTATCCTTTGGCTCGAACTACATGTGCACCACATCCTGCCCTTACTGAAGCCACCGACAGCACAACTGCCCAACGACCCAAGAAGCGCACTCGTGTTCTTAATGACCGAGAGCTTCTGGTGGCTCTTCATCAGAAACAGGATAGGCATCATGACTGGTTGATGTGCCAAATGCAAAGCCTCTTGGTGGATGTCAACCGCATTCGCAATCTTGCCACCAAGAATGCTTTTGTTGCCCATGAAACCTCTCAACGCACATGGAAAGGGCTGACGCTGATGTGCTCTGAAGATGATCTTCAAGAGGATGGCTTCTCCGAACACTTCAAGTTTGACTCCACACCTCCTCTAAGGGCAGTGCTGCGACGCACTCCATCTCTTGAAGACTCTGAGTTCTCTTCCTCTATAGGCAACTGTGAATGCCAGAGTGATCGAGGATGAAGACGATGCCACTTCACCGCCACCTCCTTCAGCATGCTTCGACACTGCTCCAACTGCTTCTGCACCGCCGAACACCACCGATGACCCTGCTGCTTCACCTACTCTTCATGGGAACGAGTAGATGCTCTATGTCTTCAAACCTTTTTGGTCCTTCCTGACAAAAGGGGGAGAAGCATATGAGTTTGATAGTCTTCAAGCGGGTCCATATGGGCGGGTGCTTTATATTTTGCTTTGTGTTTACAACTCTCGTTTTGATACATTTGGTTCTTTGAGTTGTAACACTTAAACTCAATGGTCGTCTGCTACTTATTTGCCACTTTGTGATGCGATGATAAATTCCGCATGTGCGACGATAAATTCCGCAGTTAGATCATTTTGCAGACGTCCATTTTCCATTATACATGTCATTATATTCACATATCTTCACATGCATAATGAATTGTCATCATAAGTTGAAGAGGATCTCCACAAGTACAACCTACCATGTGCATTTGCATTCCAAAAGCAAATTACTTATATGCACATCTTCAGGGGGAGCCCTTGAAACTTATGAAGACAATTCCTTATCCTTTACAATTTCACATATTATATTCCCCGTTGAAAACTTCAACTAGTTTGTCATCAATCACCAAAAAGGGGGAGATTGTAAGTGCAACTAGTGCCACCCCTAGTTGGTTTTGAGTATTGACGACAAACCTAGTTGAGGGACTAATGTGTTTGTGAGAATTGCAGGATAACACAGGTAGAAGTCCCTCATTGATTCGGTTTTCCTACCAGAGATGACCCCTAAAAATGTATGAAGACATTGATGTCAAAGGTGGTATGTGAAGATACTCACATTGAAGACTATGACAAGAGAAGACATCGCATGAAGCCTATGGAGCTCGAAGACTTAGATCTTTTGTAGTTCTGTTTCTTCTTTGTTGAGTCATAGGAACCACCGTACTGTTAAGTGGGGTCCAAGTGAACCAGTCAGAATGACTGAAGTGATGCTAACCAAAACCTATCTCTTCGAGTGAAGACTATGAGAGCGAAACTTGTCCAGAGTCGGACAAGTCAGCTTTGCTTGTAGCCCAAGTAAAGCTACCGCGTGAGTTTGAAATCTGACCATTGAAACACGTGTCAGTTCCTTAGTGACCTAGGGTCATTTCGGACAAATCAGGTCGGGTTGCCTAGTGGCTATAAATAGCCCACCCCCTACAACCATAAATGGTTGGCTGCTCAGAGTTAGAGTACGACTTTTGTCATTTGAGAGCAACCCACCTCGAAGCCTTTGAGAGAGAATTCCTTGCAAGGATAAAGCCCTAACCACCCAGAGCCTAAGAGTGTTAGGCATCACTTAAGTCTTCTTCTCTGTGTGATCTGAAGACTTATTAGATTTGAGGACTGTGAATCCTCCAGCCGGTTAGGCGTCATGTTCTGAGCATCCAAGAGACATTGTGGATTGCCGGTGAACGAAGTCTGTGAAGGTTTGGGAGTCTACCTTGAAGACTTACCAGAGTGATTGGGCGAGGTCTGTGTGACCTTAGCTCAAGGGCAATACGGTGAGGACTGGGTGTCCGGGACTGTGTGTCCTCAGGTTTAAATACCTAGCTGCCCTAACCAGACGTACAGTTGTCACAGCAACTGGAACTAGCCCAACAAATCATTGTCTTCAACGAGTCACTGGTTTCATCCTTCCCTTCCCTTTACTTACTGTTAGTCCTTGTGAAGTCATTGTATGATTGCACTATCTTTTGTCTTCACTGAGTGACTGCGTGTTCTGTTTGGCTTCATAACATCTTCCTACCTGATCCTTACTACATTGCTGCTATTAGTCATTGTGCTTTCACTCCATTGATTACTTGACTATGGTTTGTCTAGTGTAGTCTACCTTCCGCTGCATGGTAATAGGTTTATCTCTATCGTTTGTCTTCATAACTTCCACGTTTTGAAGACTTTCATAAAAATCGCCTATTCACCCCCCCTCTAGTCGATATAACGCACTTTCAGGTGTAGTTCCAAGAAGAGCGTCTTGGAGGGATCTACGTGTGAAGCGGAGTACATAGCTACTTCGGAAATAGCCAATGAAGGAGTCTGGATGAAGGAGTTCATATCTGATCTAGGTGTCATACCTAGTGCATCGGGTCCAATGAAAATCTTTTGTGACAATACTGGTGCAATTGCCTTCACAAAGGAATCCAGATTTCACAAGAGAACCAAGCACATCAAGAGACGCTTCAATCCCATCCGCGATCAAGTCAAGGAGGGAGACATAGAGATTTGCAAGAGACATATGGATCTGAATGTTGCAGACCCATTGACTAAGCCTCTCTCACGAGCGAAACATGATCAACACCAAGACTCCATGGGTGTTAGAATCATTACAATGTAATCTAGATTATTAACTCTAGTTCAAGTGGGAGACTAAAGGAAACATGCCCTAGACGCAATAATAAAGTTGTTATTTATATTTTCTTATATCATGATAAATGTTTATTATTCATGCTAGAATTGTACTAACCGGAAACTTAGTACATGTGTGAATACATAGACAAACAGGATGTCACTAGTATGCCTCTACTTAACTAGGTCGTTGAATCAATGATGGTTATGTTTCCTAACCATAGACATGAGTTGTCATTTGATTAATGGGATCGCATCATTAGAGAATGATGTGATTGACTTGACCCATCCGTTAGCTTAGCACGATGATCGTTCAGTTTGTTGCTATTGCTTTCTCCATAACTTATACATGTTCCTATGACTATGAGATCATGCAACTCCCGAATACCAGAGGAACACTTTGTGTGCTACCAAACGTCACAACGTAACCGGGTGATTATAAAGGTGCTCTATAGGTGTCTCCGATGGTGTTTGTTGAGTTGGCATAGATCGAGGTTAGGATTTGTCACTCCGATTTTCAGAGAGGTATCTCTGGGCCCTCTTAATAATGCACATCACTATAAGCCTTGCAAGCAATTTGACTAATGAGTTAGGTACGGGATGATGAATTATGGAAGGAGTAAAGGGACTTGCCGGTAACAAGATTGAACTAGGTATTGAGATACCGACGATCGAATCTCGGGCAAGTAACATATCGATGACAAAGAGAACAATGTACATCATTATGCGGTTTGACCGATAAAGATCTTTGTAGAATATGTGGGAGCCAATATGAACATCTAGGTTCCGCTATTGGTTATTGACCGAAGACGTGTCTCGGTCATGTCTAAATAGTTCTCGAACCCGTAGGGTCCGCACGCTTAACATTTGGTGACGATCTATATTATGAGTTTATGTGTTTTGACGTAGCGAAGGTAGTTCGGAGTCCTGGATGTGACCACGGACATGACGAGGTGTCTCGAAATTGTCTAGACATAAAGATTGATATACTGGACGATGATATTCAGACACAGGAAGTGTTCCGGGTGATTTCGGAGAAAAGCTGAGTACCGGAGGGCTACCGCCCCCCCCAGAGAACTAATGGGCCACATGGGCCTTAGTGGAGAGAGAGAGAGAGGGCCGGCCAGGGCAGGCCGCGCGCCCCCTCCCCCTCTGGTCCAAATTGGACTAGGGAAGGGGGGGCACCCCCCTTTCCTTCTCCCTCTCCTCCTTCCTTTCCCCTCATAGTAGAAGTAGGAAAGGGGAGTCCTACTCCTACTAGGAGGAGGACTCCTCCTCTCCTGGCGCGCCCCAAGGGACGGTCGGCCTCCCCCCTCACTCCTTTATTTACGAGGGCAGGGGGCACCCTAGAACACACAAGTTGATTGTTTCCAGCGGTGTGCGGTGCCCCCTCCACCATAATCCACCTTGGTCATATCGCAGTGGTGCTTAGGCAAATCCCTGTTCCGGTAGCATCATCGTCACCGTCATCACGCCCTCATGCTGATGAAGCTCTCCCTCGACACTCTGCTGGATCATGAGTTCATGGGACGTCACCGAGCTGAACATGTGCAGATCACGGAGGTGCCATACTTTCGGTACTAGGATCGGTCGATCGTGAGGACGTACGACTACATCAACCGCGTTGTCATAACACTTCCGCTTACGGTCTATGAGGGTACATAGACAATACTCTCCCCTCTCGTTGCTATGCATCACCATGATCTTGCATGTGCGTAGGAATTTTTTTAAAATTATTGTGTTCCCCAACATATGGACCCCGCTGCCACGGGAGGGTAGGACAAAAGATGTCTTGCAAGTTCTTTTATTAAAGCACGTATTACTATTTACGGAATACATGCCTACATTCTATCGATGAAGTGGAGCTAGTGCCATATCGCCTTAGCTTATAACTGTCACATGATGAATATCATCCAAAAAGTCACCGATCCAATGCCTATGAACTTTTCCATATTGTTTCTGCTAAGTTACTACTGCTATCACCACTGTTACACTTGCTAGAAAATTACTGCTATCACTGTGATTGTAACTATTGCTGCTGCTACCACTATCAAAACTATCAAACTACTTTGCTACTGATCAATTTGCTGTAGATAATTAATCTCTAGGTGTGGTTGAATTGACAACTCGGCTGCTAATACCTTCAAATATTCTTTGGATCCTCTTGTGTCGAATCTATAAATTTGGGTTGAATATTTTACCCTCGAAAACTGTTGTGATCCCCTATACTTGTGGGTTATCAAGACCTTTTTCTAGCGTCGTTGCCGGCGAGCATAGATATATTTGTTGAGTCACTTGGGATTATTATCATATTATCACTATGAAGAATCTAAAGGATCCTAAGACTAAGATATTTCCCTCAAGGACGAGGGGAGGTAAGGAACTGCCATCCAGTTCTACTTTAGATTCACATTTTGTTATGAATAAACTTGCAACACCACCACATGCTATTAATTCTGATATGTCGCAAGTTATTGATGACGCTACTTCTACTATGAATGATGCTTATGATGATGCTAGTACCTTGCTTGATAATGATGATGTGCCACTTGGTGAATTTCTTGATAAACAAATTGCTAGAGTTATACAACATGATGTTGTTGGATCTGATGGGCTGGGTCAAGGTCACCGCCGCCGGTAACGTGTATTTGACTCACGGCTAGCTGGCGTTTGCCCGCGCGCGCGACTTGAGTAGGAGGTGCACCCTCCACTTCAAGTACGACTGCCTCGTGACCCTCTATGTGAGGGTGTTTGGGGAAGATGGCCGCCGCGCGGGGTGCTGCCCCGAAGATGGCAGCAACGACGATGAGCTTGGCCTTGACGACGGACGCGACGACGACGAGGGTGATTGGCGACAGCGGCGGCTCCTCCTTTGGCGAGAGCACCAGCAGCAGTGGCTATGATCAGCCTCCCCATCGACGGGCTCAGATCGGGGAAGGCGACAGGCCATCTTGCCGCTGTGCTCCGGTGAAGCGGGAGGAAGGCTTGGACTGAGCTTCGGGCATTGCTGGAGCCTGGCCATGGGAGCTGCTACAGGCGTGCGGCCTGCTTTTGTTTAACCTTCCCTTTTTCTGCATTTCCAAAAAGTAGAGTACCCTGTTGGGGTGTGTAATGAACCATGGCACTTATGCCACTATGCTATGTTTATTATTTCGATGTTATGCCATAATATCCATGTCCGGAGCTGGTGCGGTTAGGGTAACTTAGCTTGAAGTGTTGGTGGTAGTTTCCCACCTAGCGAGGACGCGCCCTTCCACTGGCACCTGGCGAAGCCTCCTTCCTGATGACTTAGGAGCCGCCGACCTCAGGACACGTTGTAGAGCTGCAGAGTTGTTAGAAAGCTTGACGAAGCGCCTAGTTCTTCCTCGTGCGAGCTCCTAGGCGTGGGTTGGCTGTGGCTAATGAACCGCGTCGCGCTGCTCGGGGGAACAGACTTGATAGGGTGCGCATGTCCACGAGCTCATTCGATACCGTCTTGTGAGGATTAAGAAGGCCGAAGCACTGGGGTAACAGGGTTTCAGCGAGGTGTGTTCGCGTGCGAGTGAACCCAAACATGCACACCTGCCTAACCCCCATGGGTGGGACGCATGAGGAGGAGCGACGGGCAACTGTCGCTCTTCCTGGGTCAAGACTGAGAGGCGAGCGAAGTAAGAGGAGAAAATTCCAACTAAGACCAACGGAAAAACACCGAAACTCCGAATTCCATTAAAAAGTTGCAAACAACTACAGAAAGCAATCAAAAGAACAGCCGCGTCCGGCACCTAGTCTAGTCTTCTCACCAGCGCGGAGCTAAGTATTGCCACTAGGACATGGGAGGGAGCCCCTATGAGGCCCGCGGGCGGTGCTTAGGAGAATCCGGGGCATGTACAGCCCCACTCATTATTACGTGAGAGTGTCACGAGCGGAGACCTTCACAGGCACGGGGCCTTGCTTCATGGGTAGAACTTCTGGAGGTGCTAGATGTTCCACGCGTTCTGGATGGGGATCCTGTCTTGCGTCTCCAGGCGCATAGTGCCAGGCCTAGAGACGCGGGCGACCCTGGACGGGCCCTCCTACATGGGTGAGAGCTTATGCAGCCCCTCCCTAGAGAGCGCCCACATTAGGACGAGATCACCCACCTCGAGCGTCCTGGAGCGTACACTGTGGCAGTGGTACCGCCGCAGCGCCTGCTGGTACCTCGCTACTCGGAGCGAGGCTTGGCCGCTGATTTCCTCCCCCCAGCACGAGGTCCATCCCCCGCGAGGCATCCTGGCGTGCCTCGTCAAACAGCAAGACCCGCACAGAGCAATGCCTGACCTCGTGAGGGAGAACCGCTTTAGCTCTGTAGACGAGGAAGAATGGAGTTTCGCCCGTCGGCTTGGTTGCAGTAGTGCGGATGGACCACAACACGGACTGGAGCACGTCGAGCCAGCTCCTGCCGCATGCCTCGAGCTTCTTTTTGAAGGTTCTTTCCTTGAGGCCTTTCAGGACCTCCGTGTTGGCGCGCTCGGCCTGGCTATTCCTCCTGGGGTGTGCCACTAAGGCATAGCATATCTGCATTCCAAGGTTAGCACAATATGTTTTGAAAAGATTGCTTTTGAACTGCGAGCCATTGTCGGTGATGATGCGATTAGGGACCCCGAACTGGCTCATGAGTCCTTGATGAACCTGACTACCGAGCCGGTTGGGTTGGTGCGGGCGGCCTCCACTTCCACCCACTTGGTGAACTTGTCGATGGCGACGTAGCGGTAGCGGTAGCCCCCAGGCACTCGAGGGAACGGGACCAAGATGTCCAGCCCCCAGACCATGAACGGCCATGAGAGCGGGATGGTTTGGAGACCTTGAGCGGGCTGGTGGATCTGCTTGGCATGGAATTGGCAGGCTTCATAGGATCTCACCAACTCGGTGGTGTCCTTGAGCATCATGGGCCAATACAACCCACTGCGGAACGCCTTGCCCACGATGGTGCATGATGAAGAGTGATGCTCGCAGTCCCCGCCATGTATATCAGCCAGCAACTCGTGTCCTTGCTACCAGGAGATGCACCACAGATAGACATCATTCGGCCGTCTTCGGTAAAGCTCACCATCCTGGATGCAGTAGGCTGTGGCCTGGCGAGCCACACTTTCCACGTCTTCCTCCTTCTCTGGCATGGTCCCCTGGAGATGGTACGCCTTGAACTCCTTGGTCCAGCACCCCTCCTGAGGCTCTAGCGCGAGGAGCGGACGGGCTCCCACGGTCGGGCCGCAAGCAGGTGCCCCCGAGGGTGGTCCCGAGGGGAATTCCTCCTGAGGCAGTGCCGGTTCTGTGGTGGAGGGGGCTGCCGATGGCTTGAAGAGCCGCTCCTCGAAGATGCTAGGCTCCTATGACAGGTGCCGAGATGCCCTCTTGGCGATGTCGTCTGCTCCTTGTTCGTGCCGCGCGGCACGTTGTCGCCAGATATCCGCGGCCACCTATGGGACCAGGCGGCCCCTTGCTGGTTCGATGGGGGATGTCGCATTGCACAAAGAGCAGACCAGCGCGTGGTAGCATGGCAAAGAGCACACAAGCAATTTACCCAGGTTTGGGCCGCCGCAAGGCGTAAGACCCTACTCTTGCTTTGGTGGATTGATGGTGGAAATGAACGTGGTGGTGCGTGGTACACTTGCCTGGCAAGACCTGACTTAGGGCTACTATGACCACAGGCGTATGGTGGCTTGGGTTTGTCAAGTTTCCAACCCTCTAACCCCTTCCTACGATTTCCATGGGCCTCCTTTTATAGAGTAAGGGGTCACCACAGTGGCAAAACAGTCATTACCCACTGATATGATAGCAAATAGTGCTATCATACCTAACTCTGCGGGCTGACAGGGTGCATTAAATGCACCTCTCACTGTCACATCACTAGCTGCCCGGCAAGGCCTGCCGGGCTTATCTCGCCAGCTCCGCACCTGTTCTCTTAACATGTCACTGGACGGGTGTCACCTGTGGGTTTCTTCTGTAGGAGATGGCTGCCATGTGGCAAATGCTGCCACTTAATCGCCTTGTGGCTTGAGACCGCACTGATTGACGATGTGGGTCGTACTTGCACGGTTGGCGGGGTCGTTCAGGCCCCACTAGCCCTGGCAGGCACTGCTGGGGAGTCTTGGTTGCTTGCTTCTGGTGGTGGCCTGGCCCCTTGCCAAGCTCGCCTGCCCGACGAGGGAGGCCCTTCTCTTGCCGATATCCTGTTCCTTTGGCTCGATCTCGATCTCTCTGAACTGCATGTTGGTTCTTCAAGTCTCTTGGTTCTTCAACCCATCACTTAAGATGGTGCTTCAATCTTGATCTTGTGCCTGTGCACAGTTGGGCAACATATCCGGGGTCTGTTGCATCGACAGAAGCCCCCAGGCCTGCCCCGATCGCGTAGCGGAGCGTCGGCGGGGTAGGGCCTAATAAGTGCACATGAAGGGCTACTGAAGGGGTTGGTCCCTTGAGGTTTTCTGTTGCTACTTCATTATTTTCAATCTTGGGGCGGTTTCTGATTCCCCCGCGCGTGGTATAAAGCCAATAGTGGTGGGGCTGCGGCAGTGATGGCCCGTTAATGACTTTAACGCATAGGGTAGAAACCGCCAAATTACTCTTCCCACAGTGTGCTCTTATCCTTATCCACTTATGTCGCATGCATAGCGTGGGGTAGGTAACGGAGGCACGTAGTGCGGAAGAGCATCTTGAAGAGGTCCCGCCTGCCTTGACTTGGCGGGGGAGGGCGGTGGTTGCCTGTTGATGGAGCAGCTGCCCTTCCCCGCCCGACTTATAAAAGGGGAGAAGCGGAGGAGGGCGGAGTCATCCATCTCCGTGGTCCTCCTCTCCTCATCTTCTGTTTCTGCTGGTCATGCTGGAGAGAAGAGCCTAGGGCTAGTCCCCGGGCTCCTGTTTGGGATTTTCCTTGGATCTGAAAGGAAGGTTCGGGCGGCGCGGCACTGACGCCGGGAGTGGAAACCCCGGCACGCTTCCCGCCGGGTCGCCCGTGGCCTTGACTTCAGTGGGAGGGGATGCGGCCAACACCATGTCGCGGCTTGAGATGGGCACGTCGCGTGGTAGTCGACCGCTCCCCATTCTTCTTCCTTTTGCGGCCTTGGGGAGGAGCCGTAGGAGAGATTCGTCGCTAACAGGAGCGAATCTGGCTCCTCCTGGACGCAGTTTTCTTCGTCGGACAGGAAGGCTCCTTGCTTTCTCACAAGTCTTCGGGACGTATAATAACTTCTAACGTCAGGGCTCCCGAGGACAACCATGCTCTCTATGGGAGGGCTTAGAGAGCATGGTGCCTGGCTTGGTGGTCGCACCGAGGTCTTCGGGTTGTAGTGATGCGGACGACACCGGCAATGCATGATGCATAAAGAACAGGGACGACCGTTCCGATGAGTCGTGTTTGCCGGTGACTCTGTGCCACCCATCTGGTCCTCTGGCAGCATCACCATCCACCCCTGCGCTCCGATTTCTTCCTCCCTGCTGGGGAGCGGTGCCTCCCTGATCCTGGGGAGGCGCTGGATCCCACCTGTGCGCGCCTCCGGCCCTCTTCAACCTCTTCCTGCAGGAGATGGACAGGGGCAAAGGCGTAATGGGGCACTATCTTTTTTAATCTTAAACCTGTAGGCAATCGCCAAATTTTAATTCAAATAATGTAATCTCTCAAGTCCATCTTTGTATTCTGTAATGCTTGTACTTGCAACTTCATATGAATGAAAAAGATGAATCTCGTTAGGAACTCGTGCATGTGTATGTCCATGCAGAGGCAAAGTGCCTCTTTAATAGAATAAATGACTTTTCCCTGGCAGGATATCCTGCCGGCACCGTCTTTGTCTACCGGGGAATAGGCAGACGAGCTAGCCCCCCGCCAAATCCTTTTTCCCAGAGGCCTCTGCGACCACCTTGACTGAAGCAGCGTTCGAGTTATGGATGGGAGCACCTAAGTTTCAAAGAGGGAGGCGAGGTTTTCTTATGCAAAGTTGTAGCTTTACAGAATACTAATGGACTAGAGGTGAACTTATCTGTTTGCTTTGCCGAGGATCGTTGTGTCGTGCAATCTTCTCATCCTTTGTCAAAGCCAGGTTCATGAGAAGAACCTACAACACAATGTAGATGAGAATGAATGCAGGATGCAATTCTATCTATATGCATATGCAAATGCTCATGAAGTGCTTATGCAATGATCTGGGTGTGCTCGTGCATGCATGCAATCTCAGTTGGGGCCCCCTACAGCGCTTCTTTATTTTCTCTTGCGCGGGGTCATCGCCCCGGCTTGTACAAGGGGTTACATGCAACTTTGGCAATGCCATGTACAATGGGTGGCTGCCAGGCAGGGCCCGGCAGCCTCTGCGTCTTACGGGTAGAACTTACGGAGATGCTCAATGTTTCACGAGTTTTGCAACGGTGTGCCACCTGCGGTATCCAGACCGATTGCGTCGGGTCTGGAGACTCGTATTACCCGGTAAGGGCCTTCCCACTTCAGTGATAACTTGTGTGTACCCTTGGCGGACTGAACGCGCCTAAGGACAAGGTTACCTTCCTCGAGACACCGGGCACGAACCATGCGGCTGTGATAGCGACACGGGGCTACCCGATAGCGTGCAACACGCGTAGCGGCCCGGAGACGGTTCTCCTCGAGTAGCACAGTGTTGTCATGCCGGTGCTGATCTTGCACTACTTCATCGTAGGCAAGCACCCGAGGAGACCCGTAAATGAGTTCTGTGGGGATAACTGCTTCTGCCCCGTAGACCAGGGAGAAGGGAGTCTGCCCGATAGCTCGATTAGGTGTCATTCTAAGGGACCAGAGAACTACCGGCTGTCAGTGTCAATACCGGCGGATCTTAGGTAGGGGGTCTCGAACTGTGTGCCTGAGGATCAAGGGTAACAAGAGGCAGGGGACACGATGTTTACCCAGGTTTGGGCCTCTTGATGGAGGTAATACCCTACTTCCTGCTTGATTGACTTTGATGAATATACGGGTTACAAGAGTTGATCTACCTCGAGATCGTAATGGCTGAACCCTAGATGTCTAGGCTGTATGATTATGACTGTCCCTATGGACTAAACCCATCCGGTTTATATAGACACCGGAGGGGCCTAGGGTTGTATAGAGTCGGTTTACAAAGGAAGTAATCTTCAGATCCGAGCGCCTAGCTTACCTTCCACGCCAAGGAGAGTCCCATCCGAACACGGGGGGGAAAGCCTTCCATCCTGTATCTTCAAAGCCCATGAGTCCGACACATGTCACATAGCCCGAATGCCCGAGGACCCCCTAATACAGGACTCCCTCAGTAGCCCCCGAACCAGTCTTCAATGATGATGTGTCCGGCGCACAAATTGTCTTCGACATTGCAATGCGGGTTCCTCCTCCACAGACTTCAGAGCATATGAGCCAAAGGACTGTATTCGGCTTTTACATCTTCGGTCTTGGTAAGGTGAGTTCTTCGAATAGTTTATCTTTACATTAAATGTTATATCCTTCGGCTTCTGCGCCATCGTCGCCCCGGCTCCCACGTGTCAGACGAATACGAAGGTTCCAAGTATTTTTACACATAACACCCAGGCCCTGTAGGGAAGGCATCTATTTAAGGAGATCGAATCTCAGATGCCATTCCACACAAGGCAGAAAATCCTTAGAGCTTGCCACAAGAAACCACACAAGCATGGCCAGCGCTCCCAGTTCTTCCTACTGCCCCCATGGTCCTCAAGAAGGCGATTGGGAGAGCTGTTCTGTATCCCATGCCCAGCTAACCAAGCTCCAGGTGCAGGGATATCTCCCCCCTGCGGATCTAGTCCCTGTTCGGGCGGGATTAACTTCTTTTACTGGCGAAGCCCTGGCAGAAAATTTCCCTAATACTTTAGAAGGGGAGCGAGTGTGTTTCGTTTCCTTTCTATTAAGAGTCGTTGGATTTCCAATCCACCCCTTCCTCCGAGGCCTCCTGGAGTACCATGGCCTCCAACTGCACAATCTCATGCCGGGCTCCATTCTGCACATCGCGGGCTTCATCGCTCTTTGTAAGCTGTTCCTAGGCTGTGAGGCCCATTTTGAGTTATGGAGGAAGCATTTCTGCCTCGTCCCTCGCTCCCAGAAGGGATCCATATTCGAGGTGGGCGGTGCCGAAGTATGGCACATAGCAGGGACAGGATACCTATTCGACACTCCGAAGAAGGCATCCGAAGAGTAGCCATCAGAGTGGTTTTATTTTGAAGACGGCGTTCTCTCGGACCCAATCCGACGAGGACTACCCTTATTTTCCAACGCTCCATTAAAAAAGCACCACAACTGGCACCCCCGGAGCCTCGAGGAGGAACACAGTGCAGGTTAGGAAGTTAATGGACAAGATAAAGATACTCGCCCAATCCGGACTGTCCATAATTGAGGTCATGGTGATTTCCATAACGCGAGGTGTTCAGCCACTCCAATCTAGAGGACTCCCCATGTGGAACTACAACGGGGGGGATGACACATCTCGCTACAGGTGCAAGGGTTCGGACAACTTCGCCGCCCGGGTCGCCATGTTAGCTGATCTTTATAAAGGGGAGAAAGAAGAGTTCACCCGCCTTAAATGCCGAGAAGGATTTTCCATGTATAATCCTCCCAGCTGGGTGAGCCTTTGCTTCATAACTTTATTCAATCTCCTTCCTGGGTCGTAATTATTTGAACTTTTAATCCAAGGGAATAGAGGAAGGCTGTCGCAGGGATTTATAGCCCTGCTCCGCAGCCAGAGGATCATATTCGGGACCTGGATCCAAGATTTGAGGAAGATCCAGGTATTTTTGTAGAGCTCAAGGAGGGGTGAGGGAGTCCTGGATTAGTGGGTCCTCGGATAGCCGGACTATATCCTTTGGCCGGACAGTTGGAATATGAAGATACAAGATTGAAGACTTCGTCCCATGTCCGGGTGGGACTCTCCTTTGCGTGGAATGCAAGCTTGGTAATTTGGATATGTAGATCTCCTCCCTTGTAACTGACTCTGTGTAACCCTAGCCCCTTCCGGTGTCTATATAAACCGGAGGGTTTAGTCCGTAGGACAACAACAATCATACCATAGGCTAGCTTCTAGGGTTTAGCCTCTTCGATCTCGTGGTAGATCAACTCTTGTAATACTCATATCATCAAGATCAATCAAGCAGGAAGTAGGGTATTACCTCCATAGAGAGGGCCCGAACCTGGGTAAACATTGTGTCCCCCGCCTCCTATTACCATCCACCTTAGACGCACAGTTCGGGACTCCCTAGCCGAGATCCGCCAATTTTGACACCGACATTGGTGCTTTCATTCAGAGTTCCACTGTGTCGTCACAATCATGGCTTGATGGCTGCTTCGATCATCGGCAATGATGCGATCCAGGGTGAGGTTTTCCTCCCCGGACAGATCTTCGTATTCGGCGGCTTCGTACTGTGGGCCAACTCGCTCGGCCATCTGGAGAAGATTGAGAGCTACGCCCCTGGCCATCAGGTCATGTTTGAAAGCTTGAATTATACCGCCGACATCTGCGGAGACTTGATCTTCGACGGATTCGAACCCATGTCAGGTGCGCCGCATAGTCATGATGAGCATGATTTAGCTCTGTCGTCGGACAGTGTTTGGGAGATCACACCTGTAACTACTCCGGCCCTCAATCCAGAACAGATCGCGCCGCCCAAGGACGGGTGGATGGACCCCGCCATGGAGGCCGCACACTCATCGGCGATAGAGCTGAATACCGACTTCACCTCCTATGAGACCTGTGTTGCCGGACACTCGGATTCGTCCCTGGCCACAGACTCTGAACCGCTCATGTCCGTGGCCATCCAATCTGATTGGGCCCTGATCATGGAGTTCACCTTTGCGGATATCTTCCAGCACTCTCCCTGGGCGACGTGCTAAACTCATTACGGTCTCTCTCCTTGTCAGGAGACCCTTGGTCGAACTATGTCCGGCTCGAGTGGGAAGCGGACAGCGAAAAATTCGTTCCCCACCCACCACCCACTTAGTAGCCACTATCGACGACCTAACCGACATGCTCGACTTCGACTCCGAAGACATCGACGGTATTGACGATGATGCGGGAGACAAACAGGAACCACCGCCCACAGGGCGCTGGACTGCCACCTCATCGTATGATATATACATGGTGGACACCCCCAAAGAAAGCGATGGCAATAAGGCAACGGAGGATAATCCCACCGAGAAGCAATCCAAGAACCGGCGTCATCGGCGCCACCCTAAGCCCCACCATAGCAAAAACCGTGCTACCGGCACAGGAGACAATAACGTTGCAAATAGTGCCGAAGACGAAGACAATCCCCTCCAGCCAGGCTTTGAGCAGGAGGATGGGCAAGCAAGCCCCAAGGAATAGGCAACAGACGGAGAATCAGAGGATGACAATTACATGCCTCCCTCCAAAGATGAGGTGAGCCTCGGCAACAAAGAATTTATCGTGCCCGAGGATCCCGTCGAACAGGAGTGCTTCAAGCGCCGACTTATTTCCATAGCAAAAAGCCTGA
The DNA here is from genome assembly GCF_018294505.1 of Triticum aestivum. Classification (NCBI taxonomy): domain Eukaryota; kingdom Viridiplantae; phylum Streptophyta; class Magnoliopsida; order Poales; family Poaceae; genus Triticum; species Triticum aestivum. The sequence continues at coordinate 215,930,221 of NC_057803.1, read as the reverse complement.
AGAAAAAGCAACAACGGCTTCAAGCTGAGCAAGATTTACTAGCGGATAGATGGACTGAGGTCCTGGCGGCTGAGGAACACGAACTCGAGCGCCCAATCAAAAGTTTCCCAAAGCACAGGTTGCTACCCCAACTCAAAGAGGAAGCATTAAAGCCTGCGCTTCCAGTGTATGATGGGCAGACTGGCCACCTCGTGGCCGGGACAAAGTGGCATATAAGCCCGAAGTCCAGCCCGCACCCTGTCACCAGTCAAACAAAAACAACAAGGCCTGGGGTAACACGCATGACCTGCGAGACGTATTGGAAAACAAAGCAGGACACAAAAGATCGATCTTCGAATCACGAGGGCGTGCCCCAACACATGATGACGACCGTCATGCCGGATATACCAAAAGCAAATCCGGTCGGGCTGAACACATCAGACAAGACTCGTACGAACTGCGTCGTGACATAGCCCGGCATAGAGGCGCCGCACCCCCCCTATGCTTCACTGATGAAGTAATGGATCATGAATTCCCAGAAGGGTTTAAACCCGTGAACATTGAATCATACGATGGTACTACTGACCCCGTGGTATGGATAGAGGATTTCTTCCTCCACATTCACATGGCCCGCGGGGATGATCTACACGCCATCAAGTACCTCCCATTAAAACTCAAAGGACTAGCTCGACATTGGCTAAATAGCTTGCCAGCAAACTCCATCGGAAGTTGGGAGAACCTGGCACACGCATTCCTGGACAACTTCCAGGGCACTTATGTGGGACCACCGGATGCTGATGATTTAAGTCACATAGCCCAACAGCCTGGAGAGTCAGCCAGGAAATTTTGGACTCGATTCCTAACCAAAACATCCGTGATGCCGAAGCCCTAGCGGCCTTTAAGCATAACATCCGTGATGAGTGGCTCGCCAGACATCTCGGCCAAGAGAAGCCGAAGTCCATGGAAGCCCTCACAACACTCATGACCCGATTTTGCACGGGCGAGGATAGCTGGTTGGCCCGTAGCAACAACACAACAAGCAACCCTGGCACATCGGAGGCCAGAGACAGCAACGGCAAGCCACGTCGCAACAGATACAAGCGCCGCAACAACGGCGATAACGCCGAATACACGGCAGTCAATGCCGGATTCAGTGGCTCTAAATCCGGTCAGCGGAAAAAGCCGTTCAAAATAAACAATTCAGGCCCGTCTAGTTTGGACCGCATACTCGACCGCTCGTGTCAAATTCACGGCACCCCCGATAAGCCAGCCAACCACACCAACAGAGAATGCTGGGTGTTCAAACAGGTCGGCAAGTTGAATGCCGAAAGCAAGGAAAAGGAGCTGCATAGCGACGATGAGGAGGAGCCCCGGCCGCCGAACACAGGAGGACAGAAGATATTTCCTGCCCAAGTGAAAACGGTGAACATGATATACGCAACCCATATCCCCAAGCGGGAACGGAAGCATGCACTTAGGGACGTCTACGCGATGGAGCCAGTCGCCTCAAAGTTCAACCCATGGTCTTCTTGTCCGATCACGTTTGATTGCAGGGACCACCCCACTAGTATCCGTCATGGCGGTTCTGCCGCATTGGTCCTTGATCCTATCGTTGACGGATTCCACCTCACTCGAGTCCTAATGGACGGTGGTAGCAGCCTGAACCTGCTTTATTAGGATACGGTGCGCAAAATGGGTATAGACCCCTTGAGGATCAAACCCAAAAAACCACCTTCAAAGGTGTCATACCAGGTGTAGAGGCCTGTTGCATGGGCTCAATCACACTGGAAGTGGTCTTCGGATCTCCGGATAACTTCCGAAGCGAATAATTAATCTCCGATATCGTCCCCTTTCGCAGTGGCTATCACGCACTACTCGGACGAACCACATTCGCTAGATTCAATGCGGTACCGCATTACGCATACCTCAAGCTCAAAATGTCAGGACCTCGCGGGGTTATAACAGTTAATGGAAACACAGAACGCTCGCTCCGCATGGAGGAGCACACTGCGTCCCTTGTAGCAGAAGTGCAAAGCAGCCTTTCAAGGCAAACCGCCAATTCGGCGACATGGTCCACAGACACATTCAAGCGAGTCCGGAATAACCTGCAATAGAATCACTAGGCTCGTTCAGAGATATCCTAGCAACTCTGCCTCTGTCCTAGTCCCAGTCAAGCGATGAAATTTGCGCCACACGTACATAACTAGGCACTAAAGATACCATGGGTATAGGCGGAGGCACGGCTATGGCATGTCCCACAATGCGGTTCAACCACCTCAGGACAAGTATATCTTTATCATTTTCTTCCTTTCAGGACCCTATTCTCTGGAGGCCCTCTCCGATAGCTAGATCATCGAACCCATCACGGGAAGGAAGCACCAAGGGAGCAAGAAGCTTTGACGTACAAGGGAATCCCCATGTGGTCTCTCATACCAATCGTTATACCTGTTTTACATACCCACACGCAGCTCGCCCTTGGATCAAACATGTCAGATAGTCCTATTTTTGCTTATTGTACTACTTATACACATACGCTTTGACATATCCTATAAATCACATCGCCAGCTTATTATTACATTTCTTCATCTTCTTTTTTTCTTCCTTGTTTGTCTATTCACGACAAGTTGCTCCCATACATTCTGGTGCGTTCAGTATGGCAGGGGCTTTAGTGTACCCCATAACATGGCAACAAAAGTCCAAACACTTTCGACAGTGCGGCACCCCGAACTTATAGCAGTATATGCATTAGCTCCGAATCATGTCTTGGGTCAATAGTTGGGTTTGCCCGGCTCCCATGTTTTGGTGCCTTACGTTCTGCTATATCTGCTAAGGTAGCACTGGGAGAACTACTGCGATTGTGTCCCGGTTCTTCCGGACGAGCACCTCAGTAGAGAAAGCCGAAAAGTGACTGTCATGATGTGGCGAGAGTTGGTCGCTGTTTGAGAGATCCCAAATCACTAAAGATTTTTTCCGCTTTAGGCGAGGAGTCGGCCTTGTCTGATTTAGGCGTTCATAGCACCCCAAGTTCGGCCTTTCGAATACTAGGGGCTTCACCAAAATTTAAAATTGTAGACTTCTATGCCTATGTGAGAGTGATAAAGCTTTATAGTCCGATTGCCTGGTTCGTTGTGCTGAACACCTCCTTCGAAGGACCCAAAACTGGGATAAAGAGTGACCAGATTTATCCCGAACACCTCAGTACTAGCTACATGGGGGCAGAAGCCGACGACTAGCCAACTCTCAGATTTTATAAACGGCCGCACATGAGGTAATATTTTAAATCAACAAGCGTTATATAGTGCAGATGAGCTCGTTTTCATATTACAGGATCACATGAGTACATTCATTCAAATATTACATCCTTAGAACATTCCTCCGCCACAAGGCGGGCACCCTTCAGGACGCTGTCATAATACTTTTCGGGGCGGCGATGCTCCTTGCCCTCTGGCGGCCCCTCCTTTAGCTTCTCGGCGTCCATCTTCACCTAGTGCACTTTCGCTCGGGCAAAAGCCCTGCACGCACCCTCAATGCAGACGGACCGCTTTATGACTTCAAGCCGTGGGTAGGCATTCACAAGCCGCCTCACCAGGCCGAAGTAGCTGCCAGACAGGGGCTCACAAGGCCACATCCGGACTATGATGCCCTTCATGGCCTGTTCGGCCGCCTTGTGGAGCTCGACCAATTGCTTCAACTGGTCGCTCAAGGGCATCGGATGTTCGGTCCAGTATACTGAGACCAGAACAACTTATCCGTCGAGCTCCCTTCCTCGGCCCGGTAAAATTCCGCAGCATCGGACACACTGCGGGGAAGATCTGTGAACGCTCCTGGAGAGCTCCAAACTCGGGTAAGTAAAAGGAAAGTTTCCTTCACATGCTTTCTTTGCATAATGAATTCCTTACCCACCACTATCTTCTGGACTGCCTGAAGCTCCTGGAGGGCCTTGTGGCTTTGGCCTTGGCATTTTTTGCATTCTCAAGGGCCTTCGCAAGCTCAGACCCTTGCGTCTTAGAGTCACACTCCAAGGACTCGTATTTTTTGACGAAATCCTGGAGCTCTTGCTGCACCTCGCCGACTCGAGCCTCTTGCTTCTCGCGCTCGGTGCGCTCCTTGGACACTTTGTCTTCGGCCTCAGACAGCGGCTCCTTCAAGGTTGCCACTTCGGTCATGGCCCCTAGCAAAGTTCATGATGATCCTGTGACTTAACAACCACATTATTTTTTTATTCCTTATCAATATACGGACGGGTATTACTTATCTTTGTTCTCTTCGAGGTGCCTCTTGGTAAGACCGAGCTCTTTTTCGGACCGCTCAAGGTCCCACTTCAGTACAAAGACCTCCGTAGTGCGAGCAGCAGTGGCTAGCAGTGAAGCCTTCTTATTCACATAAGACACATTCTGATTAGACTCCTGTGATTATTATTTGATCCTCTGTTCGGCCTTTCTTTGCGAACGCCAAACAGAGCATTAGAGGCTACTGTCTATGCTATAACATTTTCTTATAAATAGATTACTTACCTCAAAGCCTCTTAGGAGGCTGACACAGGCTTCAGTCGGTTCGCTTTTAGCGGACTGAACCTTCTCTACCACCACACTGATGACAGTGCGGTGCTCTTCGTCAATGGAAGCGTCGCGAAGCGCTTCCAGCAAGTTGTCCGGTGCCTCTGGATGGACAGAGGCCATCGGCACAGATAGCTCACCCCCTTAGTGACAGGTCGCCCGACAGAGTGCGGAACCACTGGAGGTTCCGGTGCAGTATTCGGCCGGGGGCCGGACTTGCTGCCCCCGTCATTAGGGCCCATGGGAGCCTTGCCTCCCATGCACCCAGTGTCTCGGAGGTCGCCTTGGGGCGCCCCCAGAACTACCTTCCCTTGGCTTGGTGCCCTTCGGGACAATACCTCGGCGTCGTCCATAGGGCTGGGGGAGGAGGCGGCCGGGAGCGAATCACTGTTCATCTCCGACAGGCCTAGAGACCCATCCGAAGAGGATACGTCGAGACGGTCCTTGTATGGGCTGCATGATCATGTTCAGCATGATAAGAAACAATAAAATGAAATGTACCAGAACTGTTATGGTATCCGGATACTTACGACTTCGCTAGGGGCTTGTCCATGGGAAACCACTCCTCGTCGTTGAACGCGGCCGTGGTGGAGCAGTCCGGAAGGAGGGCTCTTCCCTTCTTGGGCCCTTCGGCCTCCCCAAATGGGGCGGCCTTCCTTTTCTTATCTCCCCCGGCTGGAGGGGCAGAATTTTCCTCTTCCATCTCTTCGTCTTCGTGGTTGGAGGGCGTCTTGGTGTTACCGGACGACGAGTCCGATACAACCTTGCGCCGGAGACCTTTCCTGGTCCCCGCGGCCTTCTTCTTGGCCTTCTTCTCCGACGCCTCATAGGGCACCAGAATCAGCATCTCCGTCAGGAGAGTACTTGCTGAATCTTCGGGCAGTGGGGCCGGACAGTCGATCTGCTCCGCTGTCGCGACCCATTCCTGTCAAATAATGTGGAGGCTCAAATCGCTCACATAATTATACTAGGGAAAGAAACACCTTATGAGATATAAGGAGCTTACTAGATTAGAAGGGCGCTTTGCACTGAGTTCGAGGTCGTTGGTAAGGGGAGGAGGTACCTTGGCAGACTTAAACAGCACCCTCCAGATGTCCTGGTGCGTCGTGTCAAAAAGCTCTCGTAGCGTCTGGTGCCTTGCCGAGTCGAACTCCCACATATTGAATGCCCGTCTTTGGCACGAGAGGATCTGGCGGAAGAGCATGACCTAGACCACGTTGACAAGCTTGATTTTCTTGCTTATCATGTTTTTAACACAGTTCTGGAGTCCGGTCAGCTCCACCGATGAACCCCAGGATAAGCCCTTCTCCTTCCAGGAGGTTAGTCGCATGGGGATGCTGAATGGAAATTCGGGGGCCGCCTCCTAGTAGGTGTCGTGCGGCTCGGTGATGTAGAACCACCCCGATTGCCACCCCTTCACGATCTCCACATAGGAGCCTTCGAGCCAGGTGACGTTGGGCATTTTGCCCACCATGGCGCCTCCGCACTCCGCTTGTTGGCCGACCACCACCTTCAGTTTAACATTGAAGGTCTTCAGCCATAGGCCGAAGTGGGGCTTGATGTGGAGGAAAGCCTCACAGACGACGATAAACACCAAGATGTTGAGGATGAAATTGGGGGCTAGATCATGGAAGTCCAGCCCGTAGTAGAACATGAGCCCGCGAACAAATGGGTGGAGGGGAAATCCCAGGCTGCGGACGAAATGGGTAAGGAATACAACCCTTTCATGGGGCTCGGAGGTAGGAACGATCTGCCCCATGACTGGGAGCCGGTGCGCGATATCTGCGGCCAGGTATCCGGCTTCCCGGAGCTTCGTGTTGTTCTCCTCCGTAACGGAGGAGGCCATCCACTTGCCTCCCGCTCCAGACATGTTCGGAGTGTTTTTGTGGAGAAGATGCGAACCTGGGCGCTGGAGCTCGAGTGCGCGAGAATGGATAGGTAGGGAAGAAGAAGGCGTGGGTAAAAAAGAGGAGTCATTATCCCTTTATAAGGGCAGTAGAGACTGCGTGCCTCCCCACTTGCCTGGTAAAACCCGCTTATTCCCCAAGCGTCGTGATTGATGGCGCGGTTGGGTTACCCATGCCCATATTGATGAGGATCCCAGGATAAGGGGACACGATCTCTGCTTCGACAAGACGTGCCAAGAAAACCGCCTAGCAATATGTGTAGTAGCTGGTTGAGAAAAACGGTTTGAATAATAACCGGGGCCATGGCTTGATGTCATGTTATGAAAAGTTGTCAGCAGATTAGATTTGTGGAAATATTGTACTCTCCACGGTGGTATGTGGAATTTGTTTTGCAGAGCCGGACACTATCCTTGTGTTCAAAATCTTCTATGGAGTATTTGGAGGAGGAACCCGCCTTGCAATGCCGAAGACAATCTATGCGCCGGATTCATCGTCATTGAAGCCTAGTTCAGGGGCTACTGAGGGAGTCCTGGATTAGGGGGTCCTCGGACAGCCGGACTATATCCTTTGGCCAGACTGTTGGACTATGAAGATACAAGATTGAAAACTATGTCTCGTGTCCGGGTGGAACTCTTCGTTGTGTGGAAGGCAAGCTTGGTAATTTGGACATGTAGATCTCCTCCCTTGTAACCGACTCTGTGTAACCCTAGCCCCTTCCGGTGTCTATATAAACCGGAGGGTTTAGTTCATAGGACAACAACAATCATACCATAGGCTAGCTTCTAGGGTTTAGCCTCTCCGATCTCGTGGTAGATCAACTCTTGTAATACTCATATCATCAAGATCAATCAAGCAGGAAGTAGGGTATTACCTCCATCGAAAGGGCCCGAACATGGGTAAACATTGTGTCCCCCGCCTCCTATTACCATCTGCCTTAGACGCACAGTTCGAAACCCCCTACCAGAGATCCGCCGGTTTTGACACCGACAAGGGGGTCTTCTATCAGGCGAGCTACGACGGCACAGAAGTGGCCATTACAGCTGATTACCCCGGCCTTCTCCCTTCCTCTCAAGTAAGTATCCTGAAGACATCTCCTCCAAAAGAGTTTTCTCACCGCGCTTCACTCACTGCACTTTCTCATGGTTTAAAGGGGCGGCGCTCATCTCGCCACTCTGCACCAGAGGCATCCCTTAAGAGGGAGGAACCTGTGCAAGGTGGGTCTTTGAAGAGAAAGGCGGATGGCGACACTGCCCAGCCTTCGTCGAAGAGGTATGGATTTTAATATGCCCCATGGCAATCATACCGAATTGTAATGTTGCTTACTGCACCATATTTTCGGAAGAGCGTTCGTCGGACTATATCCGGAGACCTCGCCGGACATGCGTCCACCAATCCGACCCAAACCCTGCCTCCAAGGCTAGAGTTGATACGGGTGCAACACTGGATTGTCCTCTCTCCGAAGATTCAGATAATGTATCTGTCACCAACTCCAAAGTGGAGAGTGCAATGGACCATCGGCGCCGAAGGGCCGCTATGCACGACCCCAACTTTACAGAAGAGGCATTTAATGCCTTTAGCTCGGCGGATGCATACATCCGAGCTTCTCGGGATGGGCTTGCTGGAGCCACTTACCAGCTTTCAAAGGACATGCGGGTAAGATCGTACTATGTAGATTTAATAATCATGTACTAGTAGCCCCTGGGAATTGAAAAGGTTGAAGCAACTGATTTTAAGGATCGTTGTATAATCAGGTACTCACTATGAAGAACAACGTGCCGTCTCAAGAGCTGGAAAAGTGTCGGACCCAGTTAACTACTGTTACCGCCGAACTGGAGAAGTCCAAGGAGGCACCGACTGGTAATATCCCCTTCTGCCCGGAAAATATAATCATGTGCCAGTAATGTTTATTCAAATAAACACCATTGTACTTATGATGGCAGGATCATCGGATCAGCTAGAAGAGAAACTGAAATCCGCGCAGGTGGCTAAACAACATGCCGAAAGGCAAGAGGCTGCTGGTCAGCGTGTACTGACACGAACCAGGGATGAGAAGAACAAGCTGCAGGACGCCAACACCCAGCTAGGCGAAGAGCTGAAAGACGTGCAAGACCAACTGGCGGACACCTTGAAGGAGAACCGAAAGCTGAGAGGCGGCATATCAGTATGCCTTTTAACTTAATCCCATGCAGCTCGCTAATGCAAATCCTAACAAGTTTATTTCTGTAGGTATGCTGACTGGGCAGCCCGAAGAAGAGGTGTATGGATTTCAAGGCGACCTGCTACAAGAGTTGTCTAAGGTGCATGAGCGAGCTCGGAAGGCAATGAGAAACATCGCTAAGGCTTTATGGCCAGTTGATTCTCCTCCAGGAAGTATGGAGGAACTCGTTAATTTGTTCAAGGGAGCTCGGCACCGTTTTGGGCTATGGAAGATATCAGCCTGCCGAGAAGGTGCTTAGGAAGCCTGGGCCACGGTGAAAACACGGTACACCGGACTTGATCCAAATCATATGGCGTGCGTCGGACCTCGAGGATCTGATGGACAGGAAATTCTAGTCAGTCTGGTGTATGACCAAGTGCAGATGGCTGCCAAGTTTTCTCAATAGGATTGTAAACTAGACAACCTGTTAGAGGGTCTAGAGGAAGAAGAAGTTTTTTAGTCGAAGTAGCAATGTGCTTTTATTGACAAACTTGTCTCCAGCCGAATTTGTAAAATGATTGTCATGGTAGACTTTCTGCTTCGACCACCGAAAACCCTAGGTTTGGAGTGTTTCCGAATACTATACCGTAGGTAAACACCAAAGTATGTTCGGAAACCAGGCAGTCCGGTCATAGTTGCTTGAACAGACAAGTTGTATTAGGGGAGTTACGTTATATTACATTTGATTGTAAGATACATCTTCCAGGGAGAATAGTTTCGTTAAGGGTTCCTTTCCTTGGGCCAGCATGCGGGTTTTTTGTGCATACCGAAGTTATGATGCTAAATATCACAGTACACAATATAGTGTGGGGGCTTTGTATTGCAACGAGGGCAGTTTTTCTTTTGGTCGCCGACCAATTATTCCCTTAAGAAAGCTAGTTTTCGGCTTCACCCATCTGAGGTACACGTCCGGATAACCCGGCTGTAACAATCATAGAGGTGCTCCCTTTATTCCCTAGCCGAACAAGCAGGAATGTTGGGCATAAGCACAAGAGCCAAGCAACCCAGCTTGGCAAAAACTTAAGTCATAAAGGTGCATATAATGGTGAAGAAAAGACATATATGAGTAGATGACACATACATATGGTGAGCTTGATGCTCGAATAATAATAAGCTTCTTGTGAAAAGAAGCCCCCAGGTATTGTGGGGTATATACATTTAAGGATGTATACCCCTCAGGTGTGCGGTTTATCCGAACACGAGCTAGAAGTCGTATAAAAACGATAAAAAAGAAAATAGTGAAGGGGAGAAAAGAAGGAACACAAAAAAGGTATATGTGCGGACATAGGCGTAGAATCTTCGAAGCCTTGCAGTGTTCCATGGGTTGGGCTCCAAGCGATTATCCGAAGCATTGCGAAGGCGATAGGCTCTTCTAGTGAGAAATTCATATATAATGAAGGGACCCTCCCATTTGGGCTTGAGCTTGTCCTTTTTCTTCTCTGGTAGGCGTAGAACGAGTTCACCGTCATTGTAAGTCTTTATCCATACTTCTCTGCTTTGATACCACTGAGCCTGCTATTGGTAGAATGCGGAACGGGCCTTCGGGACATCGCGCTCCTCGTCCAAGCCATCCAGGTCGTCCTACCGATCGAGCTCGGCTTCTCTCTCTTCGTACATGCGCACTCAAGGTGAGTCATGAATAATGTCGCAGGGCAAGACCGCCTCCGCGCCGTACACCATGAAGAAAGGTGTATATCCGGTCGTGCGATTGGGCGTGGTCCACAGCCCCCAAAGTACGGAATCAGGTTTCTCAACCCAGTGCTTGTCTGATTCTTGCAGAGATCGCACTAGTCTGGGTTTGATGCCGCTCATTATCATGCAGTTAGCCCGTTCGACTGACCGTTTGCCTAAAGGTGATATACGGATGCGTAATCGAGCTTGATGCCCAAATTGGCGCACCAATTTTTCACCTCGTCAGCTGTAAAGTTAGAGCCGTTGTCAGTAATAATATTGTGCGGGACACCATAATGGTGTACGACGCCGGATATAAAGTCTATCATCGGTCCGGCTTCAGCCGTTTTAACTGGTTTGGCTTCTATCCACTTAGTGAACTTGTCGACCATAACCAATAAGTATTCATTTTTATGGCTTCCCCCTTTAATAAGTCCGACCATGTCAATCCCCTAGAACGCAAAGGGCCAAGTGATGGGGATTGTTCGGAGGGTAGTGGGAGACATATGGCTTTGATTAGCAAAAGGCTGGCATCCAACGCAATGCTGTATGAGGTCCTGTGCATCTGCTCGGGCAGTGGGCCAAAAGAAACCCGTACGGAAGGCCTTACTTACAAGGGCGCGAGTTGTGGTGTGATGGCCACCAAGACCAGTGTGTATTTCGGCCAAAAGCTGCCATCCCTCTTCTTCGGAGATACATCTTTGAAGGACTCTAATAGTACTTTTTTTGTACATTTCTCCTTCATGAACTTTGTAGGCCTTCGAGCATCGAACGATGCGTGGGGCCTCAGTCTGATCTTCAGGGAGCCCATTCCTAGTGAGGTAGGCAAGGAAAGGCTCGGTCCATGGGGCAATTACAACCATGATTTCGTGGGCCGATGGTGTTATTTCGGTGCCCGAGCCCCCGATGATATCGGAACTGTGTTCGGAATCTAGGGGTATGATCGGCTCCGGACCAGTGTTCCCGCTCTCGTCCTGCCACACCACGGATGGCTTGAAGAGCCTTTCCATAAAGGTGTTAGGGGGGACGGGGTCGCGCTTAGCGCACATGCGAGCAAGGATGTCCGTGGCTTGATTATGCTCTCAAGCCATGTGATGAAACTCGAGCCCCTCGAACCGAGCTGATATTTTGAGTATGGCCTTGCTATTAACCACCATCTTGGATCTTTTGCGTCGAATTCTCTATTTATTTGGGATATTGCATGGTTTGAATCCCCACACACCTCAAGGAGTTGTATGCCCATGGATACAGCCATCCAGAGACCATGCAATAGGGCCTCATATTCGACTGCATTTTAGAGTCTATATACAGTATTTGGAGCACATAACGGACTGTGTCTCCCGCGGGGGATGTTAAGACGACACCAGCCCCAAGTCCGACTAGCATTTCAGAGCCATCGAAGTGCATCACCCAGTTGGAATATGTGACGTACTCTTTAGGGAGTTCGGCCTCTGTCCATTCCGCGACTAAGTCAGCCAACACCTGAGATTTAATGGCCCGACATGGTTGTACGTTATTTCAAATGGTAAGAGCTCAATGGCCCATTTGGCAATCCGGCCGGTGGCATCTTGGTTGTTTATAATGTCATTGAGTGGTACCTATGAATCCACCGTGATCGAGCACTCTTGAAAGTAGTGCCGCAGCTCGCGGGATGCCATAAAGACCGCATATGCTATCTTCTGATAATGCAGGTATCGGGATTTGCATGGTGTAAGGGCCATCGATACGTAGTATACTTGTTTTTGGAGTGGAAATTTATGCCCCTCTTCTTCTCGTTCGACGACGAGCACCGCGCTCACCACTTGGCGAGTTGTAGATATGTAGAGCAACATTGGTTCACCAACATTTGGTGCGGCTAGGATTGGGTTGCTCGCTAGCAAAGTTTTTATTTCCTCCAGTCCGGCCGCTGTAGCGTCCGTCCACGCGAAGTGGTCAGAGCAGGCGATACAATGGAAATGCCTTTTCTCCTAATCTAGAGATAAAACGGCTCAAAGCTGCTACGCACCCGGCTAGTTTTTGGACCCGTTTGAGGTCAGTTGGTGTTGCCAATTGTGATAGGGCCCGGATTTTGGCTGGGTATGCTTCAATTCCTCTATTGGATACAATGAACCCGAGCAATTTGCCGGCGGGAACGCCGAAAACGCACTTTTCTGGATTGAGTTGTATATCATATGTTCGGAGGTTGTCGAATGTAAGGCATAAGTCATCCACCAATGATTCAACGTGCTTGGTTTTTATGACTACGTCATCTACATATACATCCAAAGTCTTGCCGATTTGCTTTTCCAGGCACGTTTGAATCATGCGTTGGTAAGTGACGCCGGCGTTCTTGAGCCTAAAACGCATAGTGTTGAAGCAGAAAGGCCCATACGGGGTGATGAATGCCGTTGCGGCCTGGTCGGATTCCTTCATCTTAATTTGATGGTATCTGGAGTATGCATCGAGGAAACACAGTGAATCATGCCTCGCGGTTGCATCAATAATCTGGTCGATGCGAGGTAGTGGGAAGGGGTCCTTAGGGAAAGCCTTATTAAGGTCTTTGAAATCAACACACAAGCGCTAGGATTTATCCTTCTTTGGTACCATGACCAAGTTTGCTAGCCAGTCCGGATGTTTGATTTCTCTGATAAACCTGGCTACGAGTAACTTGGCTAGCTCCTCCCCCATAGCCTGATGTTTGGGTTCGGAAAATCGCCGCAGCGTTTGCTTGACTGGATTGTATCCCTTCAGTATATTGAGACTATGTACGGTCAGTTCGCGTGGGATTCCTGGCATATAAGAAGGGTTCCAGGCGAAGATGTCCCAATTCTCGCGCAGGAACGCACGTAATGCGGCATCGACCGTCGGATCTAGATGTGCCCCAATGGAAGCTGTCTTCTTGGAGACCGTCGTGTGAACTTGAAATTTGACTATTTCGTCTGCTGGTTTGAAGAAAGTTGACTTAGGTCTCTTATCGAGTATTGCATCGTCCCTGTCCACTGTGGAACGTAAGGTGGTTAATCCTTCGGCCGCGAGGGCATCATACTGCCTCGAGGGCTAGGGAGGCGGTTTTGTTTTTGGCGCGGAGTGCTATGTCCGGATCACTGGTAATAATGATAACTCCGTTGGGCCCGGTCATTTTGAGCTTCATATACCCGTAATGGGGTATAGCTTGAAAGCGTGTGAATGTGTCTCGCCCCAGCAGGGTGTGATACCCGTTGTCGAAAGGTGCCACATGGAAGAGTAACTTTTCGGACCTATAGTTCTCTGGCGTGCCGAATACCACGTCGAGTTTGATTTTCCCCGAGCATCTTGCTTACCGACTGGGTATAATGCCTCGAAAGGTTGTATTACTGTCCTCAATGCGACTCTTGTCCACTTGCATTTTATTGAGCGTGTCCTCGTACATGAGGTTCAGTCCTCTCCCACCGTCCACTGACACTTTAGTGAGCCGAAAGTCATCCACGACTGGGTTTAGGACCAAAGCGGCTGGTGCCCGGACTGAGTGGGACCTTGGTTCGTCATCGGCACTGAAAGTAATCACCGTATCTGTAACGCCCCGAGACCGATGGCCAGGTGTCTTCCAGTTATTCGTTGTCATTGCCATGTCATTGGCTTGCGTGTTGCATTTCATCTTGTCATCATGTGCATTGCATCATCATGTTTTCAAAACTTACATCCGTCTGGGTCTCCCCGTTCCTTCCGTTGTCCGTTCTGAGTTCAACCACACTTGCACGCGCCCGCGGCATGTCCGAAATAGTATTTTATAAGTGGCCGGAAAATGTCCTCGGAATGGGATGAAAGTTGGCGTGTGGTCTTATTATAGTGTAGATAGACCGCCTGTCAATTTTCGTCGTATTCGGAGTTCGTTTGATAGCCCAACCGGTAAACTATAGCGGCAGTATAGCCGGTCTTTTCGTCGGACGTTTTCGGTCTCCGGAAACTACTGTCGGGCCTCTCTCTCTCTCTTCTCTCCCCTCAGCCCGAGGCCTTCCGCACAGCCCACCGGCAACCCACCTACTTCCCCTCCACTCCGGACCGTCCGATAGCGATCGAATGGCTCCGAAACGGAGCAAAAACCCCAACCCTAAACCCATGCCTATAAAAGGAAGGACCTCTTCCATTTTTGTCAGCCGCCAGCCCCTTCCCTTGATTTCAGCGCGCCGCCGCCACTTGTCACCTGCGCCAGCTGCCTCCCCCTCGTTTTCCGGCGCCAGCCACCACCATCTCGCCACATGGCGTGCCGTCGTTGGCCGAGACGTCGCCAGCCACCTCCCGCGACCAATCCGGGCTTGCCACGCGTTCCCCCTACCTCTCCACGCCGCCGTGGCCCGCCCAGTCCTGGAGCAAGCCCGTGGAGCCCATCGGGGCCCACCCCCGAGCCCGCACGCCGCTGCCTCTGTTACAGATTGGGAGAACCCCGATCTCTCCTCCCTCGCGTCCCCACCGTCCTCCCTCGCGTCCCCGCCGTCCGCCGTCGGCGACCAAGGCCGCCGGAGCATGCTCGTCGCCGGCCGCCTTGAACCCAGGTCATGCCGCCGTCGCCTTTTCCTTTCCTCCCCGTCTCTCTTTCTCTCCCTAACCCCTCTGCTCTCCTCCTTGGTCAGCGCCGCCACCATGGCGCCTAACCCTCGCCGGCCCCGCCCGATCCGGTCTCCCCTCGTCGGAAATTGAGCCACCCTGGCCATATCTGCCCGGATCCGGCAGGGCCCCGTCGTCTTTGCCACTGGATCATCATCGGATCATGCTCCTTAATCATCCCGCCACAAGTCCCAGCGCCGCCGCCCTCTGCTTTGCTGCGACCGCGCCCCTGCATGGCTTCCGTTGACCATGGCGTGGGCCGCAGCCCAACCGCTGCCAGATCCAGCCCACATCCAGCCTCCCCACTAAGCCAGGCCCAATGCGAGGAAGCCCATCTCTGTTTGCTCCTGTGCAGCCCAGTTCGGGCCAGTTTTGGCCCATAGATGTTTTCTTCCAGTGATGCGAATTTGTTTAATATCCAGGAGTTTGGCAGTTTTACTTAAAAGACTCTCATGTTCATACATTTAATTACTCACAAACAGTGCATCATATTCAGACAACTTAATATGAAAGTTGCTTAGAATTTTGTCTAGTTTCATAATATGAAACTTTCATCCATGTTTAAAATGTCTAAAATGTTGTTTGGTTAAATTTGATCCTATGCCATGCTAAAATGTTTTAATTCATAACTAAATAACCGTAACTCGGAATTTAATAAACTTTATATGTAAATGGGGTAGAAAAATGCCTAGTTTAACATGGTGACCTTTATTGGCATGTTAAACAACTCTAAAATTGTGTTTTGGGCAGAACAGTACCAAATCTATAATATGCTCATGAGGAGTTTCCGGAATTGTTGTTCGTTGCTTCCAGCCTCATTTAACCTTGACTAGATAGGCAGTTTTGATTTGCTTCACCCTCTTGCCATGTTAATCAACATTTAATATTGTTGAGTACCTAAACGAGAGAGAACTAAATAATTCATGTGGTGTTCCGCAATATGCAACTCGTTGCATATTGAGCTCCACTTAACTTGTAGTGTTGTTTGTGCATTTTGCCATGCCATGTTTCATTAAACCGGACATGCATCATACTTGATTGTGCATCATGCCATGTTATGTGGTGGTTGTTTACTATGTTGTGTGCTTCTTTCCGGTGTTTGCTTCTTCGGATTGGTTCCGGTTACGTCGCGTTTGTGAGGATCCGTTCGACTACGTCCGTTTGTCTCCTTCATGGACTCGTTCTTCTTCCTTGCGGGATTTCAGGCAAGATGATCATACCCCCGAAATCACTTCTAACTTTGCTTGCTTAGTTGCTCGCTCTTTTGCTATGCCTATGCTGCGATACCTACCACTTGCTTATCATGCCTCCTATATTGTTGAACCAAGCCTCTAACCCACCTTGTCCTAGCAAACCGTTGTTTGCCTATGTTACCGCTTTGCTCAGCCCCTCTTATAGTGTTGTTAGTTACAGGTGAAGATTGAAGTTTGTTCCTCGTTGGAACATGGAGATGTTGTTCCTTGTTGGAACCTGTTACTTGTTGGGATATCACTATATATCTTATTTAATTAATGCATCTATATACTTAGTAAAGGGTGGAAGGCTCGGCCTTATGCCTCGTGTTTTGTTCCACTCTTGCCACCCTAGTTTCCGTCATATCGGTGGTATGTTCCCGGATTTTTCGTTCCTTACGCGGTTGGGCTATTATGGGAACCCCTTAACAGTTCGCCTTAAGTAAAGCTTTTCCAGCAATGCCCAACATTGGTTTTACCATTTGCCGCCTAGCCTTTTCTTTTCCCTTGGGGGTCGCGCCCCCAAGGGTCATCATTATTTTAACCCCCCCCCCCCCGGGCCAGTGCTCCTCTGAGTGTTGGTCCGACCGAGTAGACTGCGGGGCCACCTCGGGGCAACTTGAGGGTTGGTTTTACTCGTAGGATGTCTCATCTGAGTGTGCCCTAAGAAAGAGATATGTGCAGCTCCTATCGGGATTTGTCGGCACATTCGGGCGGTGTTGCTGGTTTAGTTTTACCCTGTCGAAATGTCTTGTTGTACCGGGATACCGAGTCTGATCGGAATGTCTCCGGAGGAGGTCTATTCCTTCGTTGACCGTGAGAGCTTGTCATGGGCTAAGTTGGGACACCCCTGCAGGGATTTGAACTTTCGAAAGCCGTGCCCGCGGTTATGGGTGGATGGGAATTTGTTAATATCTAGTTGTAGATAACTTGAACCTTAACTTAATTAAAATGAATCAACAGCGTGTGTTACCGTGATGGTCTCTTTCCGGCGGAGTCCGGGAAGTGAACACGGTGTTGGAGTTATGCTTGACGTAGGTTGTTTAGGATCACTTCTTGATCATACTTTCTCGATCGTGCTTTTCCTTCTCTTCTCGCTCTCATTTGCGTATGTTAGCCACCATATATGCTAGTCGCTTGCTGCAGCTCCACCTCATACCTTTACCTTACCCATAAGCTTAAATAGTCTTGATCGCGAGGGTGCGAGATTGCTGAGTCCCTGTGGCTCACAGATACTTCAAAAACGAGCTTGCAGGTGTCGATGAGACCGTGCATATGACGCAACCAAGCTCAGGAGGAGCTCGATGAAGATCTTGTCCTTTGTGTTGTTTCGTTCTAGTTGATCAGTAGTGGAGCCCAGTTGGGGTCGATCGGGGACCTTTGTCGCATTTGGGGTTCTTCTTTTATTTTGGCTCCGTAGTCGGGCCTTGATTGTATTTGGATGATGTAATGCTTTATTCATGTAATTGTGTGAAGTGGCGATTGTAAGCCAACTATGTATCTCTTTCCCTTATGTATTACATGGGATGTGTGAAGATTACCTCACTTGCGACATTGCTTTCAATGCGGTTATGCCTCTAAGTCGTGCTTCAACACGTGGGAGATATAGCCACATCGAGGGCGTTACAAGTTGGTAATCAGAGCCTTCCCCGACCTTAGGAGCCCCATTGATTGATCATTTTTAGCAGCCGAGTTGTGTCTAGAAAATGTTTTGAGTCATTTAGGAATTATATATCGGAGAGTTTAGGAATTCTTTTTACTTCTCAGTCTCCTTCATCGCTCGGGTAAGGCATCCAGACGTAGAGTTTTGACTCTTCTCTTCTCAAATTTCACTAAAAAAAATTTAGGATCACGCGGGTATCTTGGAATCGTTCCGATGGTTTTATGACGAGAACATTGTCTTGGTGCCTCCTGTCAGGGGTTTTGTGGAAGTGTCTCGGGGAGTTGAGCTCTGAGGTGTTGTCGTCATAATTTTATCGTTGCAATTCTGGAATACCTGAGTTTAGTTCGCCGACATCGAAAATCTCTTTTATGCAGTTCGTTGGTGAGATAACCTCGATGCCACCCAGTACTGGGGTGGGAGTTCGGAAGTATCACCATAACTTGTATAACGGATGCTTTTCAAAGGTTGAGGTAGATGGTTTCCGAAGGTTTCTTGGTTAGTGTTGAAGGATGGATACAGCTGGATGTAGGATTTGCTAGATTTGGGTGAGATATTATGCTTCCCATGTATCCCCAACACCCGATTGCATAACCGGAAAGGTTCGGGAGTTTCATAGGTGGGAATTCAAGTAGCTCTTAGGATATCTTTCCGACAGATGTATGATATGAAATTGGGGTTCGACGTCTAGTCGTCCGCCTATTCACGGTCGGTTTTACAGTGGTCTCGTTGTGTCTTAAAGAGTCCTTGGCTATGCTGACTCGGGGACGCTTCGTATGTCATGTGCACTGCCTTGTACATGATGGTGTTGTACGAACGAGCCCGTGTAGGCCCCACCACGAAAACTTCGGACGAATTCTCTATCATATGTTTGTTCCGACTTATTCTGCAAGCCAATCCTTTGTTTTGTTCTGAGTTGTGGTATTCGAGTTGCTTCAATGTCAAATGTTGATTCCATACCTTTTTCCTAAGCGGTGTTCTCATACCTCGAGGTGAACACTAATCCTTCTTGATCATCGAGTCTGTCTTGTCAATCCTTTTTCAATCGGCGTGTTTTATCTTCAAGTGGATCCGATCATTTCAACATCCGCAAGATTCAATCTCAGCTTTCTCAACGTTGTTCATGTCATCCATTCCAAGTCGTCTTTGTTTTCCCACCCACCCATCCTTTTTCCTCGAGGACTAAGATTTCTTTATCAAGTATCCTTTTATTCTTATGAAGTCTCCCTCTTCCTTTTCCATCAATATTCTTATCCGGTGATTCTCATGAAGATTCTGACGGAGCTTCAAGTTCGTCACTCTTCACTCATTTTTTTCTTCTCCGGTGGATTCAATTCGAGTTTTCAGTGTTGATCATATTCTTTTCTTTGTTTCTAATGCTATTCACATGTTGGTGCACCTCATAATTATTCCCCGCTTGCTATTCAATTGTTCCAGAGTGCTCAAGATATCTCGAAGACTCGTGTTTCCACTCTGCATTCGTTCAAGCTCTTTCGAGGTGGTTGTCTCATTCAAGCCTTTTTAATTCAACCGGTGCTTTCTCTCTTTTTAATCTTTTCAACGGTGTTTCTCTTGAGTGGGCCCTAACCCACAGGTCTTTTCCCAGGATCTTACCTGACTCTTCTAATTTTTCCCGGAGCTAGCCTAAATTCTTGTCGAAGTTTGACGTAAGAATGAATTGTCATCAGTCAAATGCCATCTCCTAGATCTTTCACAATTCTTTTCATCGTTGGCTCAACCTCTTCGTTTCGATTGTTCCGCAGTGTCTCAACGATTCATGGTGGTGTTTCTCATCGTCATTCTCAGATTGGAAGACCGAAGAAGATTTTTCTCTCATCTTGCTCCATTCTCTTCAAGATTCGTGATTCTAGGTTGATCCATCCTCTCATAATTATTTGCAGTTGTGATATTTTCACCCATCCGGAGTAATTCAGGAGTCTTTTCAGTTTGATTCTCCGAAGTCCATCAATTCAGGCTTATTCTTTCTCAGCTGTCAGTTATCATTCTCCAAATCTTACCGGTGCTTCATTCAAGTGATCTCTAATCAGTTCTTGATCCCTTTGTTCTCTTGTCTCCAAATTCTCTCAAGCATCTTCTTTCATTTGTCAATTCTTCCCAGTGTTTCGTTATGTTTTATTCGTTCTTTTTCAATTCTTACGGTGGTTCGTTCAAGATTTCTATTCCTTTCATTATCATATCAAATCCTTTTCTACGAGAATAAGTAATATGCCAAATCCGTTGCTTGTCATCAATTTAATTGGTGAAGGATAAGCATAATGTAATTCTTATTCTTGTTTTCATCCAAATGATTTAATTCCTTATTCTGGAGTGGTTCATCATACATATTATGGGTTTTAATAGCTCATCTTTCTTTCCCGGAGTTCCAAGCTCTCGCAATTATGTTATCACGGAGATCTATCTAAATCTTTACAAGGTTTCACCTTGTGCTTTCAACTTCTCTTTCTTTTCATTTGATCATCCTTTTGTTACCGGAGTTCTTCATGATGGTTCTTCAAGGATTTAACTCCTTCTCGAAGGGTTCATCAAGATTCTTTTCAAAGGAGCTCAAGCATTCTTCTTCTTGTAATCCGGAGTTCTATTCTTTCAACCGTATGATTGGAGATGGTATTATGTCATTCTTGATAATTTGAGTTCATGTCTCATGATTCACATGTTGTTAAGAATGAGGTATTTTAAATCCACCAATCTCGTCATTGGGGTTATCTTGGGTTATTTTTCACCTAAAGCCTTCCCTAAGGTTTGTTGCTATCTATGGTGCTTATAAATGACCCAAGTTCTTCATTCATCCTCCCGGTGATATACTTTCTCGTCTCCTTGTTCATTCCAATCCAATTCTTTCTGCCGTGAATGGCAGGTTGTCACCTCATAATTTGAGATGTATTCCATAAGACCATATCAAGCTTATTCTTTTCGTTGTTGGTTTTCAACAACTCCATTCTAGCATTTGTTGTAACCGTGCTCTCTCAAGATCTTGTTTCCCTTCGTTCTGGACACATTGTGATGTTGCTCTCCTCAACCCATCTCCTTGGATTATCAGGACCATGTTTTGGTCGTGCTTATCCTTTTTAACTGGAGTTTTGTGCCCCTTTTCTCAAGCTCTTTCATGTTATCTAGTTTTTCACCTCTTTTGAACCGGAGTGCTGTCCGAGATCTTTCTTACCCCCTTGCCCCATTCATTCAATCGTTACGGAGGTAGTGTGTTGTTGATTTCATCAAGTATCCTCTCATCTTACCAAGTTTATATTTAATTCCTTTTCTTTTCAATCGGAGTGCTGCCCGAAGTTGTTCTTCCTTGTTCTTTTCCCTAACGGAGTGCTTTCAACCTTATTCATCTTCGTTGTATTCTTTCTTTCAAATTTGCGCAACCTCTCGAGGTTCTTTGGTGTCACTCATTTGTCAAAGGAGCAACTTAGCTTTACCTCTTCTCTTTCTTTTCCGTTTTTCCCCTCCGGTGCCATTCTAGATCTCGGGACGAGATCCTCTCGTAGTGGTGGAGTGTTGTAACGCCCCGAGACCGATGTGTCAGGTGTCTTCCAGTTATTCGTTGTCATTGCCATGTCATTTTCTTGCGTGTTGCATTTCATCTTGATATCATGTGCATTGCATCATCATGTTTTCAAAACTTGCATCCGTCCGGGTCTCCCCGTTCCTTTCGTTGTCCGTTCTGAGTCCAACCACACTTGCACGCGCCCGCGGCATGTCCGAAATAGTATTTTATAAGTGGCTGGAAAATGTCCTCGGAATGGGATGAAAGTTGGCGTGTGGTCTTATTATAGTGTAGATAGACCGCCTGTCAATTTTCGTCGTATTCGGAGTTCGTTTGATAGCCCAACCGGTAAACTATAGCGGCAGTATAGCCGGTCTTTTCATCGGACGTTTTCGGTCTCCGGAAACTAATGTCGGGCCTCTCTCTCTCTTCTCTCCCCTCAGCCCAAGGCCTTCCGAACAGCCCACCGGCAACCCACCTACTCCCCCTCCACTCCGGACCGTCCGATAGCGATCGAATGGCTCCGAAACGGAGCAAAAACCCCAACCCTAAACCCATGCCTATAAAAGGAAGGACCCCTTCCATTTTTGTCAGCCGCCAGCCCCTTCCCTTGATTTCAGCGTATTGCTGCCACTTGTCACCTGCACCAGCTGCCTCCCCCTCGTTTTCCGGCGCCAGCCACCACCATCTCGCCACATGGCGCGCCGCCGTTGGCCGAGACGTCGCCAGCCACCTCCCGCGACCAATCCGGGCATGCCACGCGTTCCCCCTGCCTCTCCGCACCGCCGTGGCCCGCCCAAGCCTGGAGCAAGCCCGCGGAGCCCATCGGGGCCCTCCCCCGAGCCCGCACGCCGCTGCCTCCGTTCCATATTGGGAGAACCCCGATCTCTCCTCCCTCGCGTCCCCGCCGTCCGCCGTCGGCGACCAAGGCCGCCGGAGCATGCTCGTCGCCGGCCGCCTTGAACCCAGGTCACGCCGCCGTCGCCTTTTCCTTTCCTCCCCATCTCTCTTTCTCTTCCTAACCCCTCTGCTCTCCTCCTTGGTCAGCGCCGCCGCCATGGCGCCTAACCCTCGTCGGCCCTGCCCGATCCGGTCTCCCCTAGTCGGAAATTGAGCCACCCTGGCCATATCTGCCCGGATCCGGAAGGGCCCCGTTGTCTTCGCCACTAGATCATCACCGGATCACGCTTCTTCATCATCCCTCCACAAGTCCCAGTGCCGCCACCCTCTACTTTGCTGCGAGTGCGCCCCTGCACGGTTGCCGTTGACCATGGCGTGGGCCGCAGCCCAACCGCTGCCAGATCCAGCCCACATCCAGCCTCCCCACTAAGCCAGGCCCAATGTGAGGAACCCATCTCTGTTTGCTCCTGTGCAGCCCAGTTCGGGCCAGTTTCGGCCCATAGATGTTTTTTTTCCAGTTATGCGAATTTGTTTAATATCCAGGAGTTTGGCAGTTTTACTTAAAAGACTCTCATGTTCATACATTTAATTACTCACAAACAGTGCATCATATTAAGACAAACTTAATATGAAAGTTGCTTAGAATTTTGTCTAGTTTCATAATATGCAACTTTCATCCATGTTTAAAATGTCTAAAATGTTGTTTGGTTAAATTTGATCCTATGCCATGCTAAAATGTTTTAATTCATAACTAAATAACCGTAACTCGGAATTTAATAAACTTTATATGTAAATGGGGTAGAAAAATGCCTAGTTTAACATGGTGACCTTTATTGGCATGTTAAACAACTCTAAAATTGTGTTTAGGGCAGAACAGTACCAAATCTATAATATGCTCATGAGGAGTTTCCGGAATTGTTGTTCGTTGCTTCCGGCCTCATTTAACCTTGACTAGAAAGGCAGTTTTCATTTGCTTCACCCTCTTGCCATGTTAATCAACATTTAATATTGTTGAGTACCTAAACGAGAGAGAACTAAATAATTCATGTGGTGTTCCGCAATATGCAACTCATTGCATATTGAGCTCCACTTAACTTGTAGTGTTGTTTGTGCATTTTGCCATGCCATGTTTCATTAAACCGAACATGCATCATACTTGATTGTGCATCATGCCATGTTATGTGGTGGTTGTTTACTATGTTGTGTGCTTCTTTCCGGTGTTTGCTTCTTTGGATTGGTTCCGGTTATGTCGCGTTTGTGAGGATCCGTTCGACTATGTCCGTTTGTCTCCTTCATGGACTCGTTCTTCTTCCTTGCGGGATTTCAGGCAAGATGATCATACCCCCAAAATCACTTCTATCTTTGCTTGCTTAGTTGCTCGCTCTTTTGCTATGCATATGCTGCAATACCTACCACTTGCTTATCATGCCTCCTATATTGTTGAACCAAGCCTCTAACCCACCTTGTCCTAGCAAACCGTTGTTTGGCTATGTTACCGCTTTGCTCAGCCCCTCTTATAGCGTTGTTAGTTGCAGGTGAAGATTGAAGTTTGTTCCTCGTTGGAACATGGAGATGTTGTTCCTTGTTGGAACCTGTTACTTGTTGGGATATCACTATATATCTTATTTAATTAATTCATCTATATACTTGGTAAAGGGCGGAAGGCTCGGCCTTATGTCTGGTGTTTTGTTCCACTCTTGCCGCCCTAGTTTCCGTCATATCGGTGTTATGTTCTCGGATTTTGCATTCCTTACGCGGTTGGGCTATTATGGGAACCCCTTGACAGTTCGCCTTAAGTAAAGCTTTTCCAGCAATGCCCAACATTGGTTTACCATTTGCCGCCTAGCCTTTTCTTTTCCCTTGGGGTCGCGCGCCCAAGGGTCATCATTATTTTAACCCCCCCCCCCCCCCCCGGGCCAGTGCTCCTCTGAGTGTTGGTCCGACCGAGTAGACTGCGGGGCCACCTCAGGGCAACTTGAGGGTTGGTTTTACTCGTAGGATGTCTCATCTGAGTGTGCCCTCAGAAAGAGATATGTGCAACTCCTATCGGGATTTGTCGGCACATTCGGGCGGTGTTGCTGGTTTAGTTTTACCCTGTCGAAATGTCTTGTTGTACCGGGATACCGAGTCTGATCGGAATGTCTCGGGAGGAGGTCTATTCCTTCGTTGATCGTGAGAGCTTGTCATGGGCTAAGTTGGGACACCCCTGCAGGGATTTGAACTTTCGAAAGTCGTGCCCGCGGTTATGGGAAGATGGGAATTTGTTAATATCCGGTTGTAGATAACTTGAACCTTAACTTAATTAAAATGAATCAACATCGTGTGTTACCGTGATGGTCTCTTTCCGGCGGAGTCCGGGAAGTGAACACGGTGTTGGAGTTATGCTTGACGTAGGTTGTTTAGGATCACTTCTTGATCATACTTTCTCGATCGTGCTTTGCCTTCTCTTCTCGCTCTCATTTGCGTATGTTAGCCACCATATATGCTAGTCGCTTGCTGTAGCTCCACCTCATACCTTTACCTTACCCATAAGCTTAAATAGTCTTGATCGCGAGGGTGCGAGATTGCTGAGTCCCTGTGGCTCACAGATACTTCCAAAACCAGCTTGCAGGTGTCGATGAGACCGTGCAGATGACGTAACCAAGCTCAGGAGGAGCTCGATGAAGATCTTGTCCTTTGTGTTGTTTCGTTCTAGTTGATCAGTAGTGGAGCCCAGTTGGGGTCGATCGGGGACCTTTGTCGCATTTGGGGTTCTTCTTTTATTTTGGCTCCGTAGTCGGGCCTTGATTGTATTTGGATGATGTAATGCTTTATTCATGTAATTGTGTGAAGTGGCGATTGTAAGCCAACTATGTATCTCTTTCCCTTATGTATTACATGGGATGTGTGAAGATTACCTCACTTGCGACATTGCTTTCAATGCGGTTATGCCTCTAAGTCGTGCTTCGACACGTGGGAGATATAGCCGCATCGAGGGTGTTATAGTATCGTTCCAAGGGTCTATTGCTGATATTTGGCAGACTTAGGCAAGGTCGCAGAGCGCCCTTTTGCGTCGATTATTTGATGAGAAGGTCTCGAAGACCGTGAGTACATTGAGATCGTCGTCCTTCGGAGAGTACATCTCTGGGGTGGTGTTGGTGAGGATACCCTCACCGCTCTTGGACACTAGCAGGAGTATCCAACATGCCCGTAGGCTGTGCCTTGGTTCGGTACTCGACGTCATGTGTATCTGACATGGCCTTTCAAACCTTTCCTCGAAGATAGTTCTATGTCCTATAAAGGCTTAATTTTCTTGTCCATGGGATGGTGATCAGGTGCCCCGCGAGGGTGCATCCTTTTTGCCCGTCTGGGAGATGGCTTAAAGGCCTGAGGTTCCTAGTGGGCTATATGAGTTTTCCAAGCGCTTTCCATTGCGCAGTACTTCTGCACTATGTGTGCCAAATTTGCAAAGTGCAGTATGTGACAGCGGTTGAGGGCATTAAGGATTCCCCCATCTGTACAGTTGTTGCGAAATACTGAGATCGCGTTGTCGTCGCATCAATCTTTAATCTTGTTTTTAACAAGTAGGAATCTAGCCAAAAGTGATGGACTGTTTCCTGAGGTTGCTGGCGTATAAACATTAAATCGCATATGTCCGAGGGACCGGAATTTCTTGGTGAGTATTGTTTGTGGTGGGCGGGTGGGATTAAATCTAACCCGTGGCCCACTATGGAATCCGGGTTTTGAAGAATTTCTTAGTTTAATGGCACAGGATCCGGAGTGTCCTGAGAGTTTTTAGTCTCGAAGCCTGGTTCTATGTTCAGAGGATGGATAGTTTCTCGAAGATGGGCGTCTGGTTCGCGGAGCTCGGAGATCCGAACATAGTTTGTTTTTAGCATAGGAGGAGCGGTATCCTCACCTTTATCTTCCACGACGGTCACTAGGTGGGCGACCGGTGGGGATATGATTTCTCTCTAGTCGGGTTTAAGCCCTATCAAATCATAATTTGTTCAAACCCCTAGGGCTGCGATGCGATCTAAAAGTTCATTTAAAGACGAAACATCTGTCGGATCCATCTTATCGACGCTTTCAGGGTTGATGCGGAGATGATTTTTAGCAATCCGGGGGCCGCCTCGGGCTTTATGGCCGGGAGGGCGCCTATGGTGAAATTGCCGATCAGGAGGATCTCCCCAGGAACTTGGGCTTTTCCAGTGGTGATTTTGTCGTTGATGACGAGGCGAGCCATCGATCCTTCTATCGACAACAGAGAGGAACTCTCAATGAAAGCACCAATGTCGGTGTCAAAACTGGCAGATCTTAGGTAGGGGGTCCCGAACTGTGCGTTTGAGGATCGACGGTAACAGGAGGCAGGGGACATGTTGTTTACCCAGGTTTGGGCCCACTTGATGGAGGTAATACCCTACTTCCTGCTTCATTGACTTTGATGAATATAGGGGTTACAAGAGTTGATCTACCTCGAGATCGTAATGGTTAAACCCTAGATGTCTAGCATGTATGACTATGACCGTCCCTATGGACTAAACCCTGCAGTTTATATAGGCACCGGAGGGGCCTAGGGTTGTACAGAGTCGGTTTACAGAGGAAGGAATCTTCATATTCGAGCGTCTAGCTTGCCTTCCACGCCAAGGAGAGTCCCATCCGGACACGGGGGAAAGCCTTCCGTATTTTATCTTCAAGGCCCATGAGTCCAGCCCATGTCACATAGCCCGGACACCTGAGGACCCCCTAATACAGGACTCCCTCATAGCTCCTCGATCTACCGCATGTCGTGCTTCTGCAGTGTATCAAAAGTCCTTGTCTTGAGTCCATGAAGCACTTCAGTGTTCGCCCTCTCAGCTTGTCCATTGCTTTGGGGGTGTGCCATAGAGGCAAATGAGTCTTGCATCCGAGGGTTTGAACATGCCGCATGAAGGTGTTGCTTGTGAATTGCGTGCCATTATCACTAATGATCCTTGTCGGAACTCCGAAACGACACACCAATTCTTTCAAGAACTTGATAGCTGACTGAGCAGTCACCTTCCTCACGACAATCACTTCCGGCCACTTTGTAAACTTGTCAATGGAAACAAACAATAATTCAAAGCCCCCAGTTGCTTGGGGGAAGGGTCCGAGGATATCGAGCCCCCAGACCGAAAGTAGCCATGACAGAGGGATTGTCTAAAGAGCTTGGGTAGGCAGGTGTGTTTTCTTGGAATGGAACTGACAGGCTTCACATGTCCTGACGAGCTCAACTGCATCTTGGAGTGCTGTGGGCCAATAGAATCCTTGTTGGAATGCTTTCCCAACTAATGCCCTTGATCCAATGTGTGAGCCGCACATTCCTTTGTGAATCTCAGCCAGCAGTTCCTTTCCGTCCTCCCAGCAGAGACACTTCAATTTCACACCATTGGGCCTCCATTTGTACGGAGTGTCATCGACAAACTGATACATACTAGCCCTCCAGGCTACTTTCTCAACTTCATTTGGGTCGCCAGGGAGTTCTCCGGTTTGGAGGAAGCGGATGATGTGCCTTGCCCAAGTTGGAGCCTGAGGCTCGGCAACAAGGAATAGCGGCACCTCCTCGGCTGCGGGAGCACCAGCCTCGTTCACCTGGTCCATAGGCCCGGCTAGAGGGGGTGGTCCGGCAGGCTGTGAGGAGTTGTTTCCGGCAGGGTCGCTGCCAGGAGCGGATGGCTCGATCGGGAGAGGCTTACCATAGTCCAACTTTCTCCTTTTCTGGGCCATTGTGGTTGGTGATACGGAGGGTTGATAGAGGTGGAGAACAAAAGTTCCTGGTTCCACAGGAAGCTTCTGTGCAGCACACTTTGATAGGTGATCAGCTATGCTATTTTCCGCACGGGGTACGTGCTCTGTTTGCAACCCATCAAAGCGCTCCTCTGACCTCCTCACTTCCTCAACGTATGCTTCCATCAATGGGCTTTGGTAATCCTTGTTGACGTGTCTCACCACTAACTGTGAATCTCCTCGAATGATCAGCTTCTTGATTCCCAATTTTGCTGCAATCCTGAGCCCCGCAAGGAGCCCTTCATACTCAGCTGTATTGTTGGTGGCTTCTTCCCGGCCAAATTGCATTTGGATGAAGTAATTCAGGTGCTCCCCAGAGGGGGCAACAAGAAGCACGCCAGCTCCTGCACCTTGTAGGGAAAAAGCACCATCAAAATACATAATCCATTCTTGGGGTGATTCCTTGCCGGGAGAGCTGTTTCTGTTGCTTCCTCATCGGGGGTTGGCGTCCATTCTGAAATAAACTCTGCCAGCGCCCTGCTTTGAATGGTTGAATTGCTCTCAAACTTCAAACCAAAACTGGATAACTCCAAAGCCCACTCCACTATTCTGCTAGTAGCCTCAGGGTTTCGGAGTATCCTCTACAACAAAAAACGAGTAACAACCATGATCTCATGGGCTTCGAAGTAGTGGTGCAGTTTCCTTGAGGCCATGACGAGGCCAAAGATCAACTTTTGCACACCAGAGTACCTCAATCTAGCCCCTTGCAACAAGGAGCTGACGAAGTACACTAGGTGCTGCACCACTTTATTCCTTGTCGCGTCCTTGGGGTTACACTCATTGTCGTGCTTACTACCATTGTGATCCCCTTCTAACTCTGCAGTGGTTTGGCCGCTCTCTGCTTCATCCACTTCTCGCTGTGCTGCCAAGGCTGCACTGACCACTTGGTTGGTTGCTGCCAAGTAAAGCAGTAGCGGCTCTTGAGGTTTGGATGCAACCAAGGTAGGCCCAGATGACAGGTAAGCCTTCAACTCTTGCAAGGTTGTATCTGCTTCCGGGGTCCACTTCATAGTCCCTGCCTTCTTCAAAATTTCGAAGAACGGCAGGGCATGCTCGACAGACTTGGAAATGAAACTGCTTAGCACGACAACGCATCCCGTCAAGCGCCTCACATCCTTAACTGTCCTTGGCGCTTGGGTCTGCTCAATGTCCTTGATCTTGTCGGGGCTAGCTTCGATCCCCTAGTGGGACACGAAGAATCCAAGTAGCTTGCTGAAGGGAACACCGAATACGCACTTCTCTGGGTTAAGCTTCAGGTTGATCTTGCACAAATTAGCAAATGTCTCCTCCAAATCCTGGATAAGGGTGGCATTATGCTTGGTCTTGACCACAATGTCATCCATATAGGCTTCTATGTTTCTGTGTAGTTGTGGCTCAAAACCAATCTAGACTGCTCTTGCAAAAGTAGACCCGACACTCTTCAGTCCGAAAGGCATGCAGACAAAACAGTATGTACCACATGGAGTGATGAATGATGGTTTCTCCTCATCTTCTTTGGACATGAAGATCTGGTGATATACGTAGTATGCATCCAAAGAGGAGAGCAGATCACACCCTAAAGTAGAATCCACAATCTGATCGATGCGCGGCAAGGGGAACGGGTGAGGTAGTCCTGTATTAAGGGGTCCTCGGGCATCCGTCCTGTTGCCATGGGCCGGATTAATGGGCTGTGAATGTACAAGACCGAAGACTCTCTCCCGTGTCCAGATGGGACTCTCCTTGGCGTGGAAGGCAAGCTTGGCACCTAGATATGAAGATTCCTTTCTCTGTAACCGACCTTGTATAACCCTAGTCCCCTCCGGTGTCTATATAAACCGGAGGGCTTAGTCCATAGAAAAAACAATCATAGTGATACAGGCTAGACATCTAGGGTTTAGCCATTACGATCTTGAGGTAGATCAACTCTTGTAATACTCAGATTCATCAAGATCAATCGAGAAGGAAGTAGGGTATTACCTCCATAGAGAGGGCCCGAACCTGGGTAAACATCGTATCCCCTGTCTCCTGTTACCATCAACCTTAGACGCACAGTTCGGGACCCCCTACATGAGATCCGCCAGTTTTGACACCGACATTGGTGCTTCCATTGAGAGTTCCACTATGACATCGAAGTCGGGGTTGATGGCTCGCCTTGTAATCAAGGACAATATCACCGCCGGAGGAGCTCTGGTCTCAGACCAAACCCTCCGGCTGGGTGGCTTTATCATGACCGTCCGTTCGTCGGGTGAGCCGATGATGACTTCTTGGGTCATCAAAAATTGCCTTCGAATTGACTCCGAATACTCCAAAAGGATGGATCCAATGGAATTGTCGCCCTTGAACAAATTCCTGGATCGCATTGCCCCCTTGGGGGTCGCTACAGACTACGATCGGATTGGGCCTAAACCCGATTAGAGAGAAATCAAATCTCCGCCGATCACCCATCAGATAGCGGTAGTAGAGGAGCAAAACAACAACTCTCCCTCTATTCTGAGGACGGACTATGTTCGGATCTCCGAGCTCGAAGAGCCAGATACCCATCCGTGGGACGACATGCCTTGTCCTTCGAACCCGGAATCAGACGGTAGACCTGAAAAATCGGTCGATCCCCCAGAGCCCGAACTATCAAGCTCTGAAATTTCTGAAACTCCGGATCCCAAATTGGGTCAGGGTTTGGATTTAAATCCACCCACCCACCCAGATATACGCGATCTCACATACCTACGACAGCAGTCTCAGGAAACAGTCCATCAGTTTTGGGCTAGATTCCTCCTTGTCAAGGACAAGATTAAAGATTGCCGCGACGAAGACGCGATCTCAATATTCTACAGGCGAAGGAATCCTCAACTCCATCAACCGCCGTCACGTATTACACTTTGCTGACTTGGCAAACATAGTATAGAAGTATTGTGCAATTGAAAGCACCTGGAAAACTCAGGCAGCTCGCTAGGAACCACCAGTTTCCACTCAACCCCTCGTCGGGGCAAAATGGATGCACCCTCACGGGGCGCCAGACACAACAGTAAAGAAATCTAAACCCATTACACACAACACCGGATACCATACCTACCCACAGCCTTAGATCATGTTGGATACTATGGCAAGTGGCCAAGAGTGGCGAGGATATCCTCACCAGAACTACCTCAGAGCAACACCCCCCAGAAGACGACGACCTCAGGGTATTGACGGTCTTTGAGACTTTTGCCTCAAACAATCGGCGCAAAACATCCCTCCGCGACCTCGCCGAAGTCTGCCAAGCCACAACAATAAACCCCTGGAACGACATGGCCATAACTTACAATGCCAGTGACGAACCAAAATTCAGGACAGCCCAGGCACCAGCCGCCTTGGTCCTCAATCCAATTGTGGACGGCTTTTGGCTCACCAAAGTGCTCATGGACGGCGACAGTGGATTAAACCTCATCGACGAGGATACACTCAATATAATGGAAATAGACAGGAGCCGTATCGAGCAAAGTAGCACGACCTTCCGAGGAATCATTCCCAGTCGGGAGGCACGATGCACGGGAAAAATTACACTTGACGTGGTATTCGGCATGCCCGAGAACTATCGGTCCGAAGAGATAACCTTCCAAGTGGCCCCTTTCAACAGTGGATACCACGCCCTGTTAGGGCGAGATGCATTCACACGCTTTCAAACCATACCTCATTACGGGTATATGAAGCTCAAGATGCCCGGGCCCAACGGTATTATCACTCTTGCTAGTGATCTGGATATAGCCCTCCACGCCGGAAACAAAATAGCATCCCTGGCCCTCGAGGCACTATCTGAGGACCTCGCGGCCGAAGAGTTAACCGCATTGCGCTTGACGGTGGATAGGGACGACGTAATCCTTGATAAGCGCTCCAAATCCACCTCCTTCAAATCAGCAGACGAAATAGTCAAATTTCAAGTCCTCCCAACAGACCCAAAGAAGACAGCCTCCATCGGGGCACAGCTGGACCCAAGGGTGGACGCCGCACTACGAGTGTTCCTACGTGATAACTGGGACATATTCGCCTGGCACCCTTCTGATATGCCGGGAATCCCACCCAGGTTGGCCGAGCACAGACTCACTATATTGAAGGGATATAAGCCGGTCAAGCAAACACTGCGGCGCTTTTCCAAACCCAAACGACAAGCCATGGGGGAGGACCTAGCCAAGTTAATTGAGGCCCGATTCATCAGAGAAATAAAACACCCGGACTGGCTAGCAAACCTAGTGATGGTGCCAAAGAAGGATAAATCCTGGCGCCTACGCGTCGATTTCAAAGACCTCAACAAAGCTTTCCCAAAGGATCCCTTCTCCCTCCCCCACATCAATCAAATTATTGATGCCACTGCAGGACACGACTCACTGTGTTTCCTTGGCGCATATTCTAGATACCATCAAATTAAAATGAAGGAATCCGACCAAGCCGCAACGACATTTATTACCCCATATGGGCCTTTCTGCTTCAACACCATGTCCTTTGGGCTTAAAAACGCCGGCGCCACCTACCAACGCATGATTCAAACATGCCTGGAGAAACAAATCATAGTTGAAGAATATGTGGACAACGTTGTCATCAAGACTAAGCACGTTGAGTCATTAATAGACGACTTACACCTCACATTCGACAATCTCTGTACATATGACATTAAGCTAATCTGGAACAATGTGTTTTCGGCGTTCCCTTTGGAAAACTACTTGGCTTCAATGTTTCCAGTAGAGGAATCGAGGCAACTCCAGCCAAAATCTGAGCTTTATCACAATTTGCTACACCAACAGGCCTTAAACAGGTCCACAAACTAGCCGGATGCGTGGCAGCTTTAAGCCGCTTTATCTCCAGACTAGGAGAAAAGGCATTGCCACTTTATCGACTTCTCCGACGCACCGACCACTTCGACTGAACGGATGTGGCAACGGCCGGATTGGAATAAATAAAGGCTCATTTAGCGAGCAACCCAATCCTGGCCGCGCCAAGCGTCGGCGAACCAATGTTATTATACATCTCTGCAACACACCAGGTGGTGAGCATAGTACTCGTCGTCGAGCGAGAGGAGGACAGACACAAATTCCCGCTCCAGAAGCTGGTATACTACGTGTCCACTATCCTAACTCCATGCAAATGCCGGCACCCTCATTGTCAAAAGATAGCATACGCGGTCTTCATGGCATCCCGGAAGCTACGACACTATTTCCAAGAGTGTTTGATCACGGTGGCTTCTGAAGTACCATTGAATGACATAATAAACAACTACAATGCCACAGGTCGGATTGCCAAGTGGGCCATTGAGCTCCTTCCATTTGACATAACATATAAGCCACGCCGGGTCATCAAATCCCAAGTACTGGCAGACTTCGTCACCGAATGGACAGAGGCCTAACTCCCTAAAGAGTATGGCACATATTCCAACTGGGTCATGCCCTTCGATGGTTCCAAAATGCTGACGGGCTTAGGGGCGAGCGTTGTCTTAACGTCCCCCACTGGAGACACAGTTCAGTACATACTCCAAATATTATACACAGACTCCAACAACGCATACGAATACAAGGCTTTATTGCACGGTCTTCGGATGGCTACCTCCATGGGAATACAATGCCTGGAAGTACGCGAGGACTCAAATCTCGCAATATCCCAGATAAATGGATACTTCGACGCCAAAGATCCAAAGATGGCGGCCTATCATAACTCCGAACTCAAAATATCATCTCAATTCGAGGGACTCGAGTTTCATCATGTGGCTCGAGAAAGCTATCAAGCAGCGGATGTTCCTGCTTGCATGGGCGCCAAGCGTGACCCCATCCCGCCTAACATCTTTTTGGAAAGGCTCTTCAAGCCATCCGTGGTGTGGCAGGACGAGAGCGGCAACACTAGTACGGATACGATTATACCCCTAGATACTAAACACAATACCGATATCATCGGAGGCTCAGCCACCGAAACAACATCGTCGGCCCATCTAATAATGGCAGTAATTGCCCCGTGGACCGAACCCTTCTTGACCTACCTTAATAGGTGAGATCTCCCTGAGGATCAGAATGAGGCTCGCTGCATTGTTCCGCGTTCGAAAGCCTACAAGATCCACGAAGGAGAGCTCTACAAGAAAAGCGCTACCGGAATACTTCAAAGATGTATCTCCGAAGAAGAGGGATGGCAAATCTTGACTGAAATCCATGCTGGCCTCGGTGGTCACCATGCCGCAGCTCGGGCCCTTGTGAGTAAGGCCTTTCGTACAGGGTTTTTTTGCCAACGGCCCGAGAAGATGCACAGGACCTTGTCCAACATTGTGTCGGATGCCAGCTTTTCGCCAACCAAAGCCATATGCCGCCCACCGCTCTACAAACAATCCCCATTACTTGGCCTTTTGTGGTCTGGGGGCTGGATATGGTCGGACCCCTTAAAGGAGGCAACCATAAGAAAAAATATCTGCTGGTCATGGTAGATAAGTTCACTAAGTGGATAGAGGCCAAACTAGTTAAAACGGCCGAAGCCCGACTAGTGATAGACTTTATATCCAGTGTAGTGCACCGTTATAGTATCCCACACAACATCATCACCGACAACGGATCCAATTATACAGCCGGTGAGGTGAAAGCCTGGTGTGCTAATGTAGGCATTAAGCTCGATTACGCCTCCGTCTATCATCCGAAAACAAACGGTCAAGCCGAACGAGCCAATGGTCTTATTATGAGCGGCATCAAAACCAGACTAGTGCGGCCTTTGAAAGAATCAGACAAGCACTGGGTTGAGGAGCTCGACTCCGTACTCTGGGGGCTGCGGACCATGCCCAATCGCACAACCGGATATACACCTTTCTTCATGGAGTACGGCGCAGAGGCTGTGTTAGCCTGTGACATTATTCATGACTCGCCTCGAGTGCGCATGTACGAAGTGAGAGAGGCCAAGCTTGATCGGCAGGACAACTTAGATGCCCTGCAGGACGAGCGCGATGTTGCAAAAGCCCGTTCCGCATTTTATCAACAGTAGGCCTGCAGATATCAAAGCAGAGAAGTGCGGGCCAAGACTTATAATGTTGGTGAACTCGTTCTACGCTTGCCAGAGAAGAAAAGGGAAAACTCAAGCCCAAGTGGGAGGGTCCCTTCATCATTGACGAAGTTTCACTGGAGGAGTGTACCGCATGCGTGATGCATAAGACAATCGCCTAGAGCCGAACCCCTGAAACGCGGCCAGACTCCGATGATTCTATGCCTAGCGCCAAACTCTTTGTTCGTCTCCTTCTCCCTATTATTTCCATTATTTTTCTCCTCTTTTTTTTTGCTTTTTTAGCCTTAAAGCTTCCGTGCAGCTAAAACGTGCACCTATGACGTACACATCCTCAAATGTGTACGTCCATTATACCTGGGGGCTTCTTGCACAGAAGCTTATTATTGTTATTTTTCGAGCATCAATCTCATCACATATGCCTTTTTCCTCATATGTACCTTTTCTTCGCCATTATATGCATCGATATGACTTAATTTTTGGCCAAGCTGGGTTGCCTGGCTCCTGTGCTTATGCCTTACGTTCCTGTTAGTTCGGCTAGGGCATAAAGGGAGCACATCTGCGACTGTTACTATCGGGTCATCCGGATGTGTACCTTAGACTGGGTGAAGCCGAAAGCTAGCATTCTTAAGGGAATATTCGGTCGGCGGACTAAAGATGTTTATACATTCCTTCCACTATGAATGTAACACCCCGGATGTAACTTTCCCTATTTGTACTCCAACTCTTGCAGTTTCCGGCGTTAAGTTATATTTATTTCCTCAGGTTCGGGTTTTGTCTCCGTGTGTTGTTGTCGTTGTCATGCATCTCATATCATGTCATCATGTGCATTGCATTTGCATACGTGTTCATCTCATGCATTCGAGCATTTTCCCCTGTTGTCCGTTTTGCATTTCGGCGCTTCGTTCTCCTCCGGTGGTCATTTCTAGCTTTCTTTCGTGTGTGGGGATTAAAAATTTCCGGATTGGACCGAGACTTGCCAAGCGGCCTTGGTTTACTACCGGTATACCGCCTGTCAAGTTTCGTACCATTTGGACTTCGTTTGATACCCCAACGGTTAACCGAGGGACCAAAAAGGCCTCGTGTGTGTTGCAGCCCAACACCCCTCCAATTTGGCCCAAAACCCACCTAAGTCTTTTCCATCATCTAGATCGTTCGATCACGATCGCGTGGCCGAAAACGGCACCTCATTTGGACCCTCCTAGCTCCCTCTATGCCTATTTAAAGACCCCTCCGAATCTGGATCTTCCTCTCCCCCCGAAACCCTAATTTTCCCCTCGCGCGCCCGGACACGTCCGGTCGTCGCCGGACAGAGTCGCCACCCGCCCGCAGCCACTTCGAAGGCGCCACGTGTCCCGCGCCGTCTCTCCACGCCAGCGCCGCTTCCGCCTCCGCCGCCGACGTCGCCAAGTCCGGCCGGCCTCGCCTCTCCCTCACCTCCTCGCCGCCTTTTCGAGCTCGTTGAAGCCGCCGCCACCTCGCCGGAAATCGCCTCGATCTGTGTGCCTCGGGTCAAACCCTAGATCTGGGAGGTTGAATTTTCGTCAAAGTCCCTAAAATTCCAGATCCAAGTGCTCATGTTCATAGCCTCGTAACTTTGCATCTGTAGCTCCGATTCATGCATATAGCATATCAAATTGTTCGTCTCAGAGTGTACATCATTTCATTCCATTGCATCATTTTCATTTGAGTTCATCTTAATGCCCGAAATGCTGTTAGAAGAGGGCTACTTGAGTTAATTGTCAGATCTGCTAGTCCGTTTAGCTTTTTGTCATTTTTGCCATGATTATTGTGTGCATGTTATGCCCATGAGCTCTACATATGTTTTGTTAAGGGTTTTGCCATCTTTCCAGAGGTGCAACCCATGTATTTTTGTGATGTGTGTGGTGACTAGTGCAATCTTGCAAAGTGGTGCACTTGGTAATTCTGTTTTCAGGGACTTAGCATTTCCACTAAGTCCTTGAGCTGGTTAGTTCATGATGCCATATGTTCATGTTGTTTCCTAGTGATCCGTGCCTCTTTTGAGGATTATCAGTAAGGGTGTTTTGTTAACCTTATAGTGCTCTATCCATCCATGTCCTTGTTTGTAATTATAGAGCACACTAGCTTGAGTCAATCGAGCTCTACTTTTGATACTTTGTGATTCTGGGCAGATTGTCAACTTGTTTGCAATTTTGCCGATGACGCTGTAGTTGATCCGTGCATGCCATGCTATTGTTCTTGCCATGTCTAGCTTGAATTTTGTGTGTTCTAGATGGATGCATGCTTAGTTTGTCATGACTTGCTCCGTAGTGAGTGCATCAAGCTCGTAAACATGCCTACTTGAGTTATGTTTCAGCACGTGCCAGTTTTCACTAAGTCTGAAAACTGATTATGTTTTTGCCATGTTCACATGCTTGCAAATGTTTTTTGTGATCCCTTTTGGCTCAAAGTCACTAAGGGACTTTTGTTAAGCTCTTTGAGTAGCTCCATGCCATGCTTTACTTTGTCATGTTCAGGTCCTTTAGCATGTAGTTTTGTTGCTCCAAAGAGTGCTACCTGATCTGAAATTCCAGACAAGTGTTAATTTCACTAAGTCTGAAATCTGTTTACCATATGCATTTTTGCCATGCTTGTTTGAACCTGTTAATGGATGAATTGGCCGTAGCTCAGTGCTAGACTTTTGTTAAGCATCTTGAGTGCATCCCTGCCATGTATTTTGTTGTCATGTTTGAGTGCTGTAGCATGTTCATCTCATTGCATTTAGATGGCTACTTGCTGTAATCGCAGACCGGTGTCATATTTGAATCGCTTGTCATTCCCAAACCGTAACTCCGATTCTGGTGATCTTTATATCGTTTCAAGTGATTTCATCTCATCTTTCCAGTGGCACACTTGGATTTCCATATTGAGGCTAGGTTCATGCATTCCCTGTCACATCTTGCATATGCATCCCGCATAGCATATCATCTTTGCATCATATTGTTTGAGTCTTGCACGTGGTTGATTGTATCCTTGTTGCTTGTTTGTCTTGTTTGGGTAGAGCCGGGAGACAAGTTCGCTAACGAGGAGCCCGTTGAGTGTGCTTTCGAGGATCCAGTCAACTCTGACAACTGTGCAGGCAAGATGATCATACCCTCGAAATCACTACTATCTTTGGTATGCTAGTTTTGCTCGCTCTTTTGCTATGCCAATGCTACGATGCCTACCATTTGCTTTCAAGCCTCCCAAATTTCCATGTCAAACCTCTAACCCACCTTGTCCTAGCGAACCATTGATTGGCTATGTTACCGCTTTGCTCAGCCCCTCTTATAGTGTTGCTAGTTGCAGGTGAAGTTTGGAGACCGTTCCTTGTTGGAACATTTATTTACTTGTTGGGATATCATTATATTGCCATGTTATCTTAATGCATCTATATATTTGGTGAAGGGTGGAAGGCTCGGCCTCTCGCCTAGTGTTTTGTTCCACTCTTCTTGCCCTAGTTTCTGTCATATCGGTGTTATGTTCCTGGATTTTGCGTTCCTTACGCGGTTGGGTTATAATGGGAATCCCTTGATAGTTCGCCTTGGTTAAAGCTTTTCCAGCAATGCCCAACCTTGGTTTTACCATTTGCCACCTAGCCTTTTTCCCTTGTGTTTCCGGAGCCCGAGGATCATCTTATTTTAAACTCCCCCCCCCCCCCCGGGCCAGTGCTCCTCTGAGTGTTGGTCCACCTCGTCAGCCGCCGGTGGCCACCAGGGGAAACTCTGGGCTGGCCTACCGGAAGTTTGGACAATCTGAGTGTGCCCTGAGAACGAGATATGTGCAGCTCCTATCGGGATTTCTTGGCACATTCGGGCGGTGTTGCTGGTCTTGTTTTAACCTGTCGAAGTGTCTTGAGTAACCGAGATACCGAGTCTGATCGGAACGTCTTGGGAGCAGGTCTATTCCTTCGTTGACCATGAGAGCTTGTCATGGGCTAAGTTGGGACTCCCCTGCAGGGATTTGAACTTTCGAAAGCCGTGCCCGCGGTTATGGGAAGATGGGAATTTGCTAATGTCCAGTTGTAGATAACTTGAACCTTAACTTAATTAAAATGAATCAATCGTGTGAGTTGCCGTGATGGCCTCTTTCCGGCGGAGTCCGGGAAGTGGACACGGTGTTGGAGTAATGCTTGCGCAGGTTGTTCTCTAGTTTCTCGCTCGCGCTTTGCCTCCTCTTCTCGCTCTCTTTTGCGAATAAGTTAGCCACCATATATGCTAGTCGCTTGCTGCAGCTCCACTTATATATTTACGTTGCCTTGCCTATAAGCTTAAATAGTCTTGATCGCGAGGGTGTGAGATTGCTGAGTCCCTGTGGCTCACAGATTACTATTACACCAGATGCAGGTCCAGATGATTCCGCTCCAGGTGACGCGCTCGAGCTCAAGTGGGAGTTCGACGAGGACTCTCAACGTTACTATGTTTCTTTTCCTGATGATCAGTAGTGGTGCCCTGTTGGGGGTGATCGGGACCGTGTCGCATGGTGGGTTATCTTTTATTTTGGCGGCGTAGTCGGGCCATGAGTGTTTGGATGATGTAATGTTATTTATGTACTTGATTGACGTGGCGAGTGTAAGCCAACTATGTTATCCCTTTTATTATCTATATTACATGGGATGTTTGTGATGATTGCCTGACTTGCGACTTATGCCTTCAATGCGATTATGTCTCTAAGTCGTGCCTCGACACGTGGGAGCTATAGTTGCATCGAGGGTGTTACAAGTTGGTAATCAGAGCCTTCCCCGACCTTAGGAGCCCCCACTGATTGATCGTTTTTAGCAGCCGAGTTGTGTCTAGAAAAATGTTTTGAGTCATTTAGGAATTATATATCGGAGAGTTTAGGAATTCTTTTTACTTCCCAGTCTCCTCATCGCTCTGGTAAGGCATCCTGACGTAGAGTTTTGACTCTTCTCTTCTCAAATTTCACTAAAAAAAATTTAGGATCACGTGGGTATCTTGGAATCGTTCCGATGGTTTTATGATGAGAACATTGTCTTGGTGCCTCCTGTCAGGGGTTTAGTGGAAGTGTCCCGGGGAGTTGAGCTCTGAGGTGTTGTCATCATAATTTTATCGTTGCAGTTCCGGAATACCTGAGTTTAGTACGCTGACATCGAAAATCTCTTTTATGCAGTTCGTTGGTGAGATAACCTCGACGCCACCCAGTACTGGGGCGGGAGTTCGGGAGTATCGCCATAACTTGTATAACGGATGCTTTTCGAAGGTTGAGGTAGACGGTTTCCGAAGGTTTCTTGGTTATGTGTTGAAGGATGGATACAGCTGGATGTAGGATTTGGTAGTTTGGGTGAGATATTATGCTTCCCCTGTATCCCCAACACCTGATTGCATAACCGGAAAGGTTCGGGAGTTTCATAGGTGGGAATTCTCGTAGCTCTAGTTCTTCTTCCACGGATATTGGTTTGAGATTCAGATTTCTTGCCGATTATTCGTTCTTGATCCGCACCTTGTTGATTTATTTCTCTACCTTAATTCTAAGTGTCTTCTCAATTTATGGATATGTGACCATTTCAAGAAAAATGCATTCGTTCATTTTGTTCGGATGTGAAGACTATATGTTGCAATTTTCATTCCGTTGGATTCAGCTTCATTTTATCTGTCTATGTGCTAATGGTGGTCAACCTCTTCAGGATGGCTCCCGCTAAGAGTACTAGTCAGAATCAGAATCAAGATCCGCCACCACCTCCACCTCCTCCGGAGGCATGGCAAGCTGTGATGGCCGCAACCAATGCAAACACATAGTTGATCATGCAAATTCTCCAAGAGTGCAATCAAGGCAACCAAGGGAATCAAGGCAACAATCAAAATCACTTTGCTACACTCAACCAGTTCCTTGCTAACGGGCCAAAGACTTTTAGCAATTGTGTTGAAGCAACCGATGCTGACGATTGGCTTGTGGATCTGTGCAAGCATTTCGAGTGCAGTAACGTCTGGCCTGAGGAGTTTGTCAAGTTCGCTTCCTTCCAACTCAAAGATCAAGCTGCAGAATGGTTCCAGCAGTATAAGGATTCCAGAGGTGGACGTGTGATCACCTGGGATGAATTCCATCAAGATTTCCGAGCTCATCATATCCCTCAGAGCATGGTTGAAAGCAAGCGTGAGGAATTCCGCAACCTGAAGCAAGGCTCTTTGTCTGTCTATGACTACAACAAGTTCTTCCAGAAGCTCGCCCGCTTTGCCAAGCAGGACGTCCCTGATGAGAAGAGCATGATATACCAGTTCAGAGGTGGTCTCAGAGAAGAAATTCAGCTAGCTCTTGTTCTCTTTGAGCCCTTGAGGTACGATGAGTTCTACAACATGGCATTGAAGCAAGAGGCTGCTCAGTTGAGGTGTGATGCTTCCAAGAAGCGAGTCAGAGATGTTACTCCTTCTTCCTCTACTCAAGTGGCCAAGCAGCAGAAGTATTGGCTTCCTCCTCCTCCGTTCCGTTAGCCATATCAGCAGAAGAGCAAAGGTGGCAGTGGTTCTTCCCACCCACCCAACCCTGGCTTTCAGAACAAGACTTCGTATCAGGCTCCAAGATCGAGTGCTTCGTATCATCGTCCGCTTTCAGAGGTCACGTGCAACAAGTTCCAACAGAAGGGTCACTATGCCAACAAGTGTTTCAACCAGAGGTGTCTTCCTCCTCCTCCTCCTGTCAGATCGGCAAGTACAGCTGTGGTCAAGCATAACCCCAAGCACGCCAAGGTCAACTTGCTGAATGCAGCTCAGGCAGAGGACTCGCCAGATGTGATTATGGGTAACCTTTCTGTTAATGATGTTCCCGCAAAAGTTCTTTTTGACACTGGTGCATCGCATTGCTTCATCTCGAAACCTTTTGCATCTAAGCATGAGTTGACTTCCCAAGTTATGCATAAACCGTTAGCAGTTGTATCTCCGAGTAAATGTTTGCTCGCTAACCATGAAGTTTTGGATATTTCTATCTTGATGGGTGATTTCAAGTTTCTGGCTTCTCCAATGGTTCTTGGTAACTCGGATATTGATCTTATTCTCGGAATGGATTGGCTTTCTAAGCACAAGGCTCAGCTTGATTGTGCAGCCAGGCAGATTCAATTGACTCATTCGTCTGAGGATGTAATTGTCTTTGCCGCTCGGGATAATACCATCCGTCTATTTTCTCTCAATGAGAAGGGTGAACTGGATGCTATCTCGCAAATTCCAGTCGTTTGCGAATATCAAGACATCTTTCCAGAAGAGCTTCCAGGAATGCCTCCGCACCGGCCAGTTGAATTCGTTATTGATCTTGAGCC
Source organism: Triticum aestivum (assembly GCF_018294505.1). NCBI lineage: Eukaryota > Viridiplantae > Streptophyta > Magnoliopsida > Poales > Poaceae > Triticum > Triticum aestivum. The sequence continues at coordinate 215,888,034 of NC_057803.1, read as the reverse complement.
CAGCACGGAACTTGTGTGCAAGCGTCCTTACAAGCTCGGACCTGAAGAGTTGAACGAGCTGAAGAAACAACTCGATATTCAAGAGAAAATGGGTCTCATCCGGCCTAGTTCTTCTCCGTGGGGTTGTGGTGTTCTTTTTGTGAAGAAGAAGGATGGAACGGACCGACTTTGTGTTGATTACCGTCCATTGAACAAGAAGACCATCAAGAACAAATACCCACTTCCCAACATCAACGAGCTGTTCGAACAACTCAAAGGTGCCCAAGTATTCTCCAAGCTTGATCTCCGTATGGGTTATCATCAGATTCGAATCTGTGAGCAAGATATTCCCAAGACGGCTTTCAGGACAAGCTATGGTTCATATGAATACACTGTCATGTCTTTTGGCCTTGTCAACGCTCCTCCAACGTTCTCTCGCATGATGAACTTCAACTTCAACGCCTACACCAATGACTTTGTTTTGGTCTATCTCGACGACATTCTGGTTTTCTCGAAGAACAAGGAAGATCATGCCAAGCACTTGCGTTTGGTACTCGATAAGCTCAGGGAACATCAGTTCTACGCCAAGTTCTCCAAATGTGAATTTTGGCTCGATGAGGTTCTTTATCTTGGTCATATCATCTCTGCCAAGGGCATTGCCGTGAATCCTGAGAAGGTGTCTGCAATTGTGAATTGGGAACCTCCTCAGAACGTGAAGCAACTCCGTAGCTTCCTCGGTCTTGCAAGCTATTGCCGAAGATTCGTCAAAAACTTTTCTAAGATCGCGAAGCCTCTCTCAAATCTTCTCCAGAAGCACGTCAAGTACGTTTGGTCTCCGGAGTGTGACATTGCTTTCAACACTTTGAAAGAGAAATTGATCACTGCTCCAGTTCTGACTCCGCCTGATGAATCCAAACCGTACGAGGTCTTCTGTGATGCCTCTCTCCAAGGTCTTGGCGCAGTTTTGATGCAAGAGAAGAAAGTTGTTGCTTATACCTCTCGCCAGTTGAAGCCTAATGAGAAGAACTACCCCACTCATGATCTCGAGTTGGCGGCAGTTGTGCATGCTCTTTTAACTTGGAGACATCTCTTATTGGGAAGAAAAGTGGACATTTTCACTAATCACAAGAGTCTCAAGTACATCTTCACTCAGCCTAATCTCAACCTCAGGCAAACTCGATGGGTCGAAATGATTCAAGAGTATAATCCGAGTATCGAGTATACTCTAGGCAAGGCCAATGTGATTGCTGACGCATTGAGCAGAAAGGCTTACTACAACAATCTGATTCTCAAGCCTTATCAACCCGAGCTTTGTGAAGCTTTCCGCAAACTTAACCTGCAAGTTGTTCCTCAAGGTTTCCTCGCAAACCTTCAAGTCTCTCCTACCTTGTAAGACCAGATTCGCCAAGCCCAGCTTCTTGATGCTATGGTAAAAAAGGTGAAGATTGGGATTGCCAAGAGTCAACCCAAGTACAAGTGCTACCACCTTGATGACAAGGACACTCTCTTCTTCGAGGATCGTATTGTTGTGCCCAAAGGTGAACTCCGTAAAGTGATCATGAACGAGGCTCACAATTCTCTCCTCTCCATCCACCCTGGGAGTACGAAGATGTATCAGGACCTCAAGCAGGCTTATTGGTGGACTCGAATGAAGCATGAGATTGCTCAATTCGTGAATGAATGTGATGTCTGCAGAAGAGTGAAGGCAGAACACCAAAGGCCAGCTGGTCTCCTCCAACCTCTTGCCATTCCAGAATGGAAGTTTGATCATATTGAGATGGACTTCGTGACTGGGTTTCCAAAGTCCAAGCGTGGCAATGATGATATATTCGTTGTCATCGACAAACTCACCAAAGTGGCTCACTTTCTGCCTATCAAAGAGTCGATCACTGTAGCTCAATTGGCGGAACTCTATACCTCTCATATTGTCTCTCTGCACGGTATTCCTCAAGTGATCTCTTCAGACCGTGGCAGCATCTTTACCTCCAAGTTTTGGGATTCTTTTCAGAAGGCCATGGGCACCAACATCCGCTTCAGCACAGCTTTCCATCCTCAAACTAGCGGTCAAGTCGAGCGTGTCAACAAGATTCTTGAAGATATGCTCAGGGCTTGTGTGATCTCCTTCGGCATGAAGTGGGAAGATTGTCTTCCTTATGCTGAATTCTCCTATAACAACAGTTTTCAAGCAAGTTCGGGCAATGCCCCATTTGAAATTATGTATGGCAGGAAGTGCCGTACCCCTCTCAACTGGTCTGAAACCGGTGAACGTCAGCTTTTGGGTAATGACTTAATCACAGAGGCAGAAGAAATGTGCAAAGTCATTCGAGAGAACCTCAAAGCAGCCCAATCCCGTCAGAAGAGCTACTATGATAGTAAGCACCGTGATTTGGCTTTCGAGATCGGAGATCATGTTTACCTCCGCGTCTCTCCTATGAAAGGTACTCGTCGCTTCGGTATCAAAGGGAAGCTTGCCCCTAGATACGTGGGACCTTTCAAGATTGTCAGCAAGAGAGGCGATCTTGCCTATCAACTCGAGCTTCCTTCAAACTTTGCAAATGTTCATGATGTGTTCCATGTCTCTCAGCTCAGAAAGTGCTTCAAGACTCCTGACCGCATCGTCAACTTCGAGGACATTGAGCTCCAAGAAGATCTCTCCTATCGTGAGCACCCAGTTGCTATTCTTGAAGAGACTGAACGCAAGACTCGCAATAAGTCAATCAAATTCCTCAAAGTCAAGTGGTCACACCATTCCGACCGTGAAGCTACCTGGGAACGCGAGGATCACCTCCGTTCTGAGTACCCGACGTTTTTTTTAGTCCTAGATCTCGGGACGAGATCCTTTCATAGTGGTGGAGTGTTGTAACACCTCGGATGTAACTTTCCCTATTTGTACTCCAACTCTTGCCGTTTCCGGCGTTAAGTTATTTTATTTCTCGGGTTCGGGTTTTTGTCTCCATGTGTTGTTATCGTTGTCATGCATCTCATATCATGTCATCATGTGCATTGCATTTGCATATGTGTTCATCTCATGCATTCGAGCATTTTCCCCGTTGTCCGTTTTGCATTCCGGCGCTTCGTTCTCCTCCGGTGGTCAATTCTACCTTTCTTTCGTGTGTGGGGATTAAAAATTTCCGGATTGGACCGAGACTTGCCAAGCGGCCATGGTTTACTACCGGTAGACCGCCTGTCAAGTTTCGTATCATTTGGACTTCCTTTGATACCCCAACGGTTAACCGAGGGACCGAAAAGGCCTCGTGTGTGTTGCATCCCAACACCCCTCCAATTTGGCCCAAAACCCACCTAACTCTGCTCCATCATCTAGAGCGTTCGACCACGATCGCGTGGCCGAAAACCGCACCTCATTTGGACCCTCCTAGCTCCCTCTATGCCTATTTAAAGACCCCTCCGAATCCGGATCTTCCTCTCCCCCCGAAACCCTAATTTTCCCCTCGCGCGCCTGAACACGTCCGGCCGTCGCCGGACAAAGTCGCTGCCCGCCCGCAGCCACTCCGAAGGCGCCACGTGTCCCGCGCCCACATCCCCGCCGCCGGCCCGGGGAGCCCGCATTCGGCTCCCGCGGGCCCATCCATCGCGCCGCCCCGCGCCTCCTTCTCCTCCCTCGCCCGCCGCACGCCGCTGCCTCTCCATGCCAGTGCCGCCGCCGCCTCTCCGCCACGGGCCGCCGCACGCCGCCGCCTCTCCACGCCAGCGCCGCCTCCGCCTCCGTCGCTGACGCCACCAAGTCCGGCCGGCCTCGCCTCTCCCTAACCTCCTTGCCGCCTTTTCGAGCTCGCGGAGCCGCCGCCACCTCACCGGAAATTGCCTCGATCTACATGCCTCGGGTCAAACCCTAGATCTGGGAGGTTGAATTTTCGTCCAAGTCCCTAAAATTCTAGATCCAAGTCCTCATGTTCATAGCCTCGTAACTTTGCATCCGTAGCTCCGATTCATGCATATAGCATATCAAATTGTTCGTCTCAGAGAGTACATCATTTCATTCCATTGCATCATTTTCATTTGAGTTAATCTTGATGCCCGAAATGCTGTTAGAAGAGGGCTACTTAAGTTAATTGTCAGATCTGCTAGTCCGTTTAGCTTTTTGTCATTTTTGCCATGATTATTGTATGCATGTTATGCCCATGAGCTCTACATATGTTTTGTTAAGGGTTTTGCCATCTTTCCAGAGGTGCAACCCATGTATTTTTGTAATGTGTGTGGTGACTAGTGCAATCTTGCAAAGTGGTGCACTTGGTAATTCTGTTTTCAGGGACTTAGCATTTCCACTAAGTCCTTGAGCTGGTTAGTTCATGATGCCATATGTTCATGTTGTTTCCTAGTGATCCATGCCTCTTTTGAGGATTATCAGTAAGGGTGTTTTGTTAACCTTGTAGTGATCTATCCATCCATGTCCTTGTTTGTAATTATGGAGCAACCTAGCTTGAGTCAATCGAGCTCTACTTTTGCTACTTTGTGATTCTGGGCAGATTGTCAACTTGTTTGCAATTTTGCCGATGATGTTGTAGTTGATCCGTGCATGCCATGCTATTGTTCTTGCCATGTCTAGCTTGAATTTTGTGTGTTCTATATGGATGCATGCTTACTTTGTCATGACTTTCTCCGTAGTGAGTGCATCGAGCTCGTAAACATGCCTACTTGAGTTATGTTTCAGCACGTGCCAGTTTTCACTAAGTCTGAAAACTGATTATGTTTTTGCCATGTTCACATGCTTGCAAATGTTTTTTGTGATCCCTTTGGGCTCAAGGTCACTAAGGGACTTTTGTTAAGCTCTTTGAGTAGCTCCATGCCATGCTTTACTTTGTCATGTTCAGGTCCTTTAGCATGTAGTTTTGTTGCTCCAAAGAGTGCTACCTAATCTGAAATTCCAGACAAGTGTTAATTTCACTAAGTCTGAAATCTGTTTACCATATGCATTTTTGCCATGCTTGTTTGAACCTGTTAATGGATGAATTGTCCGTAGCTCAGTGCTAGACTTTTGTTAAGCATCTTGAGTGCATCCCTGCCATGTATTTTTTTGTCATGTTTCAGTGTTGTAGCATGTTCATCTCATTGCATTTAGATGGCTACTTGCTGTAATCACAGACCGGTTTCATATTTGAATCACTTGCCATTCCCAAACCGTAACTCCGATTCCGGTGATCTTTATATCGTTTTCAAGTGATTTCATCTCATCTTTCTAGTGGCACACTTGGATTTCCATGTTGAGGCCAGGTTCATGCATTCCCTGTCACATCTTGCATATGCATCCCGCATCGCATCCCGCATAGCATATCATCTTTGCATCATATTGTTTGAGTCTTGCACGTGGTTGATTGTATCCTTGTTGCTTGTTTGTCTTGTTTGGGTAGATCCAGGAGACGAGTTCGCTAATGAGGAGCCCGTTGAGTTTGCTTTCGAGGATCCAGTCAACTCTGACAACTATGCAGGCAAGATGATCATACCCTCGAAATCACTACTATCTTTGCTATGCTAGTTTTGCTCGCTCTTTTGCTATGCCAATGCTACGATGCCTACCATTTGCTTTTAAGCCTCCCAAATTTCCATGTCAAACCTCTAACCCACCTTGTCCTAGCGAACCATTGATTGGCTATGTTACCGCTTTGCTCAGCCCCTCTTATAGCGTTGCTAGTTGCAGGTGAAGATTGGAGACCGTTCCTTGTTGGAACATTTATTTACTTGTTGGGATATCATTATATTGCCATGTTATCTTAATGCATCTATATACTTGGTGAAGGGTGGAAGGCTCGGCCTCTCGCCTAGTGTTTTGTTCCACTCTTGCCGCCCTAGTTTCCGTCATATCGGTGTTATGTTCCCGGATTTTGCGTTCCTTACGCGGTTGGGTTATAATGGGAACCCCTTGATAGTTCACATTGATTAAAGCTTTTCTAGCAATGCCCAACCTTGGTTTTACCATTTGCCACCTAGCCTTTTTCCCTTGGGTTTCCGGAGCCCGAGGGTCATCTTATTTTAAACCCCCCCCCCCCCCCCCGGGCCAGTGCTCCTCTGAGTGTTGGTCCACCTCGTCAGCCGCCGGTGGCCACCAGGGGCAACTCTGGGCTGGCCTACCGGAAGTTTGGACAATCTGAGTGTGCCCTGAGAACGAGATATGTGCAGCTCCTATCGGGATTTGTCGGCACATTCGGGCGGTGTTGCTGGTCTTGTTTTAACCTGTCGAAGTGTCTTGAGTAACCGAGATACCGAGTCTGATCGGAACGTCTTGGGAGGAGGTCTATTCCTTCATTGACCGTGAGAGCTTGTCATGGGCTAAGTTGGGACTCCCCTGCAGGGATCTGAACTTTCGAAAGCCGTGCCCGCGGTTATGGGCAGATGGGAATTTGCTAATGTCCGGTTGTAGATAACTTGAACCTTAACTTAATTAAAATGAATCAACCATGTGAGTTGCCGTGATGGCCTCTTTTCGGCGGAGTCCGGGAAGTGGACACGGTGTTGGAGTAATGCTTGCGTAGGTTGTTCTCTAGTTTCTCGCTCGCGCTTTGCCTCATCTTCTCACTCTCTTTTGCGAATAAGTTAGCCGCCATATATGCTAGTCGCTTGCTGCAGCTCCACTTATATATTTACCTTGCCTTGCCTATAAGCTTAAATAGTCTTGATCGCGAGGGTGCGAGATTGCTGAGTCCCTGTGGCTCACAGATTACTATTACACCAGATGCAGGTCCAGATGATTCCGCTCCAGGTGACACGCTCGAGCTCAAGTGGGAGTTCGACGAGGACTCTCAACGTTACTATGTTTCTTTTCCTGATGATCAGTAGTGGTGCCCTGTTGGGGGTGATCGGGACCGTGTCGCATGTTGGGTTATCTTTTATTTTGGCGCCGTAGTCGTGCCATGAGTGTTTGGATGATGTAACGTTATTTATGTACTTGATTGACGTGGCGAGTGTAAGCCAACTATGTTATCCCTTTTATTATCTATATTACATGGGATGTTTGTGATGATTGCCTGACTTGCGACTTATGCCTTCAATGCGATTATGTCTCTAAGTCATGCCTCGACACATGGGAGTTATAGTCGCATCGAGGGTGTTACAATGAACCCCCAGATGTTACGTATACTGCGATCTTTTCAGTCACAGTTCAGACATGCACATTAACGCATGTACACCCAGGGAAAGGAACCCTTAATGGAACTATTCTCTCTTGAAGATGTTTCTTACAATCACAATGTAATATAACATAGCTAGCTGGATACAACTTGTCTGTGCAAGCAACTATGACCCCTACGTCTTGTTTCCACGCATACCTCGGTCTATTTTTCCGCTCAGGTATTCGGAAACACTCCGTACCTTCGGGTCCAGAGGTCGAAGCGAAAAGGTTGGCCATGGCAATCGTTTCACAATCCGGCTAGGGACAAATATGTCAAGGAAAGTACATAGTCACTTGGACTCAAAAATTTCCTCCTCTATACCGTCCAACAGGCTATCTAGCTTACAATCCTGTTGAGAATATTTGGCGGCTACTTCTACTTGGTCATATACCAAATTAACGGGAATTTCTTTCCCATCTGTACCTAGAAGTCCGACCCGGGCCATAGATTTGGATCAATCTTGGTATACCGCGTTTTTACCATGGCACAGGCCTCTCGCGCACCTTCCCAGCAGGTTGATATCTTCCATAATCGAATACACCGCCGTGCCCCTTTGAATAGCTCCACGAGCTCCGCCATACCTCCTAGAGGAGAGGCAGATGGCCATAAAGCCTTGGCAACACTCCGCATTGCTTGCCGAACTCGCTCATGCATCTGGGACAACACTTGTAGTAGGTCGCCTTGAGATCAGGATATTTCCTCTTCGGGATGACCAGTCAGCATACCTGTAGACATAAATCTGTTAGTTCCTACCCTCGCCGAATTATAGGGAGGCAAGTTTGAAGAGCATACTGAATATGCCGCCTTGTAGCCTCCTATTCTCCTTGACGACGTTAGCTAGATGGGCTCGAACATCTTTTAGTTCTTCGCCCAGTTGGGTGTGGGAATCATGTAGCTTGTTCTTTTCCTCCCTGACCCGCGTTAGCACACGTTCGCCTGCTGCATGTTGCCTTTTGGCCTCTTGTTCACCAGCCTGGGCGGCCTTTAGTTTGTCTCTCAGTTGCTCTACTGATTCTGTCAGCAGAAATACAACAGTACTAATATAACTGGTATATGATTATACTTTTTCTGATGGGGAGAAGCATTACCAGATGGTGCCTCCTTGGATTTTTCCAATTCGGCGGTAGCCGCGGTTAGCTAAGTCTGACACTTTTCCAGCTCTTGAGATAGCATGCTATTCTTCTCCATAAGTGCCTGATTATACAGTGATCCTTAAATCAGTTGTATCAACTGCTTTAAGTCTCGGGGGCTACTAGTACATGATTATCAAATCTACACTAAACTGTATAACTTTGAGATGCTGGTATGTGGCTCTGGCAAGTCCATCCCGAGAAGCTTGGATGTACGCATGGGCCGAGCTGAAGGCATCGAATGCCTCCTTTGAAAAGCCGGAGTGATCGAGAGCGGCCCTCCGACGATGATAATTCATGGCGCTCTCCACTTCAATGTTCTTGATGGACATATCGTCTGAATCCTCTGCGGAAGGACAGTCCGGCGCCACTCCTGTGTTAGACCCCGTCCTTAGGGCAGGGTCTGGAACCTGACTAGTGGAGGCATGACCGGCAGGATCCCCGGACATGGTCCGGCAGACGGTTTTCCTGATAAAATGCGGCGGATGACGTCATGATTTGATGTGGCGACCAGGAGACATATTTTAAAAAGAAAGCCTTACCTCTTTGTTGAAGGCTCTGTCGTATTATCGTTTGCTTTTCTCTTCGAAGATGTGCTCGGCGCGAGCACCGCTCTCCTCGGAGATGCTTCTGGTGCGCGTTGTGGCATCAAGCGCCTCCCCTTTGGAGCACAAAATAGTGCGGTGGGTGAGGCATAATAAGGAAACTCTTGCGGAGAAGGTGTCTCTTAAATTACTTACATGCGAAGCAGGGAGGAGGCCGGAATAATCAGTGATGATAGGCACTTCCTTACCATCATAGCTCGCCTGGTAGAATACTCCATTCTCAAGATCCATAAATATGTCCGGATCTTCTTCGAATCTAGGGTCAAGGTCCTGGTTGTGATCCTCTGTCTGGGGGCGGGGCTATGGATCCCCTCGGTAGCCTTCCGCCATTCCTGTTGTGAGTGGATAGGTTACTATCCATTAAAATGATTCAGGGAGAGGATTGAGTAAAATGGTGGGATTGGAACTCACCCAGCTAGGAGGATTATACATGGAAAATCCATCTCGACGTTGGAGACGAGTGAACTCCTCCTTCTCCCCTTTGTACAATTCGGCCAATATTTTGGCCTAAGCGGCGGGGGTTTTCGGACCCTTCCGGCCGCAGCGTGAGGCATCATCTTCCCCATTATAGTGCCACATGGGAAGCCCTCTATACTGGATTGGTTGGACCCCCGTGCTATAGAAATCGCCATTACCTCAATTATTGATAATCCGGACTGGGCGAGCGTCTTAATCTTGCCCTTCAACTAACTGACTTCCGCGCTATCCTCCTCCTCGAGGCTCCGAGGGCGCCAGCTGTGGCATTTCTTCAACGGAGCGCTTAAAAATTCGAGGAGACCCATTCGGACTGGGTCAGGAAGAGCGACGTCGTCAATATAGAACCATTCGGAAGGCCACTCTTCGGATGCCTTCTTTGGCATGCCGGACAGGTATCTGGTCCCGGCGATGCGCCATACCTCGGCTCCCCCACTTCAAATATTGATCCCTCGTGATTACGAGGGACGAGGCAGAACAGTTTCCTCCATAATTCAAAATGGGCCTCACAGCCCAGGAATAGCTCGCAGAGAGCAACATAACCCGTGATGTGTAGGATGGAGGCAGGAGTGCAATTGTGCAGTTGGAGGCCATAATACTCCATAAGTCCTCGGAGGAATAGGTGTATTGGAAATCCGACGCCTCTTAGCAAGTAGGGAATGAAGAACACTCGTTCCCCCTAGATGGATTGGGGAAATTCTCCGCCTGAACCCGCCGTTGATCCTACTCAGACGGGGACTAGATCCGCGGGGGGAAGAAAGCCCTGTGTCTATAGCTTCGTCAGCTGACCGTGAGATACAGAACATCTCTCCCAATCACCTTTTTCGGAGCCGTGGGGACGGGAGGAAGAGCTGGGAGCGCTAGCCATGTTGGAGTGGTTCCTCCTAGCGAGCTTTGAGGATTTTTCCGCAGGGTGTGGAATGGATCTGAGATCTAATCTCTTTAAATAGGTGCCTTTCTTGTATGGTCATGGTGATATGTGCAAAAATGCCCCGACCTCTCGTATTCACTCGACACGTGGAAGCTGAAGTCAGGAAGGCGTGGAAGCTGATGGGCGTGACATTAAATGGAAGGCCGAATACTGCTCTTTAAGTCAGGGACTTTGAAGTAATCGGAGGAGGAACCCGCCTTGCAATGCCGAAGACAATCTGCGTGTCGGACACATCATCATTGAAAGACTGGTTCGGGGGCTACTAAGGGAGTCCTGGATTAAGCGGTCCTCCGGCGTCCGGCTTGTTGGCATGGGCCGGACAAATGGGTTGTGAAGGTACAAGACCGAAGGCTCTCTCCCGTATCTGGATGGGACTCTCCTTGGCGTGGAAGGCAAGCTTGGCGCCTGGATATGAAGATTCCTTTCTTTGTAACCGACCTTGTATAACCCTAGTCCCCTCCGGTGTCTATATAAACCGGAGGGCTTAGTCCGTAGAAAAAACAATCATAGTCATACAGGCTAGACTTCTAGGGTTTAGCCATTATGATCTCGAGGTAGATCAACTCTTGTAATACTCATATTCATCAAGATCAATCAAGCAGGAAGTAGGGTATTACCTCCATAGAGAGGGCCCGAACCTGGGTAAACATCGTGTCCCCTGTCTCCTGTTACCATCAACCTTAGAAGCACAGTTCGGGACCCCCTACTCGAGATTTGCCGGTTTTGACACCGACCACGGGTCCTTTGGGCAAGCCTTATTGAGACCTGTGAAATCAATGCAAAGCCTCCATTTCCCATTCTCCTTCCGAACTACTACTGGGTTTGCCAACCATGTAGGGTACAGTACTCCTCTGACCAATCCAGTTGCCTCTAACTTCTTGATTTCCTCAGCAATGAACTGCTGCCGCTCCAAGGCTTGCTTCCTAACTTTCTGCTTGACAGGTCGGGCATGTGGGCAAACAGCAAGGTGGTGCTCAATTACCTCCCTGGGAACACCAGGGATATCAGATGGTTGCCAGGCAAACACATCGATATTCGCCCGCAGGAAGGCAACGAGCGCGCTTTCCTAATTGTCGTCAAGGGTGGCGCTGATGGTGAAAGTACCATCAACACCAGCTAGCCCTACCGGAACCTTCTTCACTTGGGGTGTTGTAACCTTGGATCTTTTGCTGTTGGAACACTCTGGCACATCGTCAACGGGTGATGTGCACTTGGTGGGGGCATGCTTCCCGGACTCCTTGCCGGAGGTCCTACAATCTCTCTTCTTTCCTTTGCTTTCCTTGGCGGGCCCCGTTGCCGCCGCAGCCTCTGCTGCGACGGCACCCCGATACATCCTGTCCACACAGATATTTGCATCCTTCTCATCTGATGGGATGGTGATGACTCCCCAACAGCCCAGGCATCTTCAAGGTGTTGTAAGCATAATGGGATGCTACCATGAACTTGGCCAAGGCCGGTCGTCCCAGAATCCCATTACACGGCAGAGGGAGTTCAACCACATCAAACACAATCTTCTCAGTCCTATAGTTCAGCTCTCCCCCAAACGTCACCGGCAACGTAATTTTTCCCTTGGGACGGCTCCTGCCGGGATTGACACCTTGAAACGTTCCGGTAACCTCCAGCTCTTCTTCTCCTATCTGAAGCTTGTTAATAACTGCTGGGGAAATCAGATTCAACCTGGCCCCGCTGAGGGAGTCCTGGATTATGGGGTCCTCACGCGTCCGGGCTATGTGACATGGGCAGGACTGATGAGCCATGAAGATACAAGATGGAAAGCTTTTCCCCGTTTCCGGATGGGACTCTCCTTGGCATGAAAGGCAAGCTTGGCGTGCAGATATGAAGATTCTTTTCTCTGTAAACTGATGTTGTACAACCCTAGCCCCCTCCGGTGTCTATATAAACTGGATGGTTTAGTCCGTAGGGATAGAATCATAATCATACAGGCTAGAAATCTAGGGTTTGGCCATTACGATCTCGTGGTAGATCTACTCTTGTAACCTCTATACTCATCAAAGTCAATCAAGTAGGAAGTAGGGTATATGCCTCCATCAAGAGGGCCCGAACCTAGGCAAACATCGTATACCCTGTCTCCTGTTACCTTCGATCCTTACACGCACAGTTCGGGACCCCCTACCCGAGATCTGCCGGTTTTGACACCGACATTGGTGCTTTCATTGAGAGTTCCTCTGTGGCGTCAACTGAATGACCGATGGCTCGCCTTGTCATCAATGACAATATCACTTCCGAAGGAGCCCTAATTCCAGGGTAAACCCTCCGGCTCGGCGACTTCAGTGCGGGTGCCCGTTCGGCCATCAAGCCAAAGGCACCCCCCAAGTCGTCAAAAATCCCCTCCGTATCAGCCCCGAATATTCCGACAAGATGGACCCGGTAGATCTATCGTCTTTGAACGAGCTGCTAGATCGCATCGCCTCCCTGGGAGTCTCAACTGACTATGATCAGATCGGGCTTAAACCCGATCAGAGAGAAATTAAATCTCCTCCGATCACCCATCAGGTAGCGGTTGTGGAGGAACATGCTGACAATAACTCCTCTCCTACATTGATAACCAACTATGTTCGGATTTCCGAACCCAGAGAACCAGATACCCACCCTCCAGAGGACACTCCCTTTCCTGACGTTGTGCCTAAGAATTCCTCGGACACTCTGGAGCCTGGGCTGGTAACCTCGGAAATTCTTCAAACTCCGGATTCCACGGTGGGTCAAGGTGCGAATTTGAGCCCGCCCACCCACCACAAGCAATATTCTCCAAGCAACTCCGGCTCTCCGGACATATGCGACCTAATGTATGTGCGGCAGCAGCCTCGAGAGACAGTCCATCACTTTTGGGCTAGATTCCTCCTTGTTAAAAACAAGATAAAAGACTGCTATGACAACGACGCAATTTCATTATTTCGCAACAACTGTACGGACGAGGAATCCTTAATGCCCTCAATCATTGTCGTGTCTTGCATTTTGCAGATTTGGCATGCACAGTACATAAGTACTGCGCAATGGAAAGCGCCTGGAAAACTCAGACAGCCCGCTGGGAACCGCGGGCCTTTAAGCCATCTCCCGGACGGGCAAACAAGGTGCACCCTCGCGGGGAACCTAATCATCATCCCGTGGACAAGAAATTTAAGCCCTTTACAGGACACATAACTTTCTTCGAAGAATGGCTCGACATGCCCTGTCAAATACACATGATGCCGAATACCGAACCAACGCACAGCCTACAGGCATGTTGGATACTCCGGCAGGTGGCCAAAAGTGGAGAAGGTATCCTCACCGACACTACACTAGAAAAGTACTCTTCGGAACATGATCCTGAAGTACTCACCGTCTTCGAGACCTTCTCATCAAATAATCGGCGCAAACAGGCGCTTCGCGACCTTGCCGAAGTCTGCCATGTAGTAGCAATAAACCCTTGGAATGATACGACAATTACTTTCAGTGCCGATGATGAACCAAGATACCGTTCAGTCCGGGAACCAGCCGCTCTAGTCCTCAACCCAATTGTGGACGGTTTTCGGCTCACTAAAGTGCTAATGGACGGGGGCAGCGGACTGAACCTCATCTACGAGGACATGCTCAATAAAATGCAAATGGACAAGAGTCGCATTGAGCAGAGCAATACATCCTTTAGGGGAATCATCACCGGTAAGGAAACAAGATGCTTGGGGAAAATTAAGCTGGATGTGGTATTTGGCACACCAGAAAACTATAGGTCCGAAGAGATAATCTTCTAGGTGGCTCCTTTCAACAAGGGATATCATGCCCTGTTAGGGCGAGATGCACTCACACGCTTTCAAGCTATACCTCATTACGGGTATATGAAGCTCAAAATGCCCGTGCCCAATGGTGTTATCACTATCTCCAGTGATCCATACATAGCACTCTGTGCCAAAAATAAAACCGCATCCCTGGCCCTTGAGGCATTGTCCCAAGCCCTAGCGGCCGAGGAACTCACCGCATTGCGTTCCATAGTGGATAGGGATGACGTAATTCTTGAAAAAAGGCCCAAATCCACCTCTTTCAAGCCAGCTGATGAAATAGTCAAATTTCAAGTCCACCTAACGGATCCCAAGAAAACAACTTCCATTGGGGCACAGCTGGACCCGACGGTCGACACCGCATTACGCGTGTTCTTGTGCGAGAACTGGGACATCTTCCTTGGCACCCCTTGGATATGCCAGGAATCCCACGCGCCCTGGCCAAACATAGTCTCAATATACTGAAGGGATAAAAGCCGGTCAAGCAAACGCTCTGGCGATTTTCCGAACCCAAACGACAGGCTATGGGGGAGGAGCTAGCCAAGCTACTCGAAGTCGGGTTTATCAGAGAGATCAAACATCCGTACTGGCTAGCAAACCTGGTCATGGTACCAAAGAAGGATAAATCCTGGTGTCTGTGTGTCGATTTCAAAGACCTTAACAAGGCCTGCCCTAAGGACCCCTTCCCACTACCTCGCATCGACCAAATTATCGATGCAACCGCGGGACATGATTCACTATGTTTCCTCAAAGCATACTCTGGATACCATCAAATTAAGATGAAGGAATCCGACCAAGACGCAACGGCATTCATCACCCTGTATGGGCCTTTCTGCTTCAACACTATGCCTTTCGGGATAAAAAACGCCGGCGTCACTTACCAACGCATGATTCAAACGTGCCTAGAAAAGCAAATCAGCAAGACTGTGGAGGCATATGTCGATGACGTAGTCATCAAAACCAAGCATGTTGAATCATTGGTGGACGACTTATTTCTCACATTCAACAACCTCCGAACATATGACATAAAGCTCAATCCGGAAAAGTGCATTTTCGGCGTTCCCGTCAGCAAATTGCTTGAGTTATTGTCTCCAACAGGGGAATCGAAGCAAACCCACCGAAAATTCGATCCTTGTCACAATTGGCAACACCAACCGACCTCAAGGAGGTCCAAAAACTAGCTGGGTGTGTGGAAGTCTTGAGCCGTTTTATCTCCAGATTAGGAGAAAAGGCGTAGCCACTGTATCGCCTGCTCCGACGTACCGACCACTTTGTGTGGACGGATGCTGCAATAGCCGGGCTGGAGGAAATAAATACTTTGCTAGCAAGCAACCCCATGCTGGCCGCACCAAACGTCGGAGAACCAATGCTGCTCTACATATCGGCAACTCACCAGGTGGTGAGTCGGTGCTTGTCGTCGAACGAGAAGAGGAGGGACATAAATTCCCACTCCAAAAACCAGTATACTACGTATCGACAGTCCTCACACCATGCAAATCCCGATATCTGCATTACCAAAAGATAGCGTATGCGATCTTTATGGCATGCTGTAAATTGCGGCAGTACTTCCAAGAGTGCTCAATCACGGTGGCTTCAGAAGTACCACTCAGTGATATTATAAACAACCGGGACGCCACCGGACGGATTGTGAAATGGGCCATCCAGCTCCTACCATTTGAAATAACGTATAAACCACGCCGAGCAATTAAATCTCAAGTGTTGGCTGACTTCGTTGTCGAATGGACAGAAGCCAAACTCAAGAGTATGGCATGTATTCCAATTGGTGATGCACTTTGACGGCTCTAAAATGCTAGCCGGACTTAGGGCTGGTGTCATCTTGACATCCCCCACGGGAGACATGGTCTGTTATGTACTCCAAATATTGTATACAGACTCTAACAATGCAGCCGAATACGAGGTCCTATTGCATGGTCTCCGAATGACTGTTTCCATGGGCATACAACGCCTTGAGGTGCGCGGGGACTCAAACCTTGCAATATCCCAAATAAATGGAGACTTCGACACAAAAGACCCGAAGATGGCGGCTTACCGCAACGCCGTACTCCAAATTTCAGCTCGGTTTGAGGGTCTTGAGTTTCATCATGTGGCTCGGGAGAGTAATCAAGCCGCGGACATCCTCGCTCGCACGGGTGCTAAACGCGACCCCGTCCCACCTAACACCTTTGTGGAAAGGCTCTTCAAGCCATCTATGGTGTGCCAGGATGAGAACGGGAGCACTGACGCGGAGCCGATTATACCCCTAGATTCCGAACACAGTCCCGATACCATCAGGGGCTCAGGCACCGAAATAACACCATCGGCCCATGAAATCATGGTTGTAATTGCCCTATGGACCAAGCCCTTCCTTGCCTACCTCACTAGGAATGAGATCCCAGAGGATCAAACTGAGGCCCGTCGCATCGTTCGACGTTCGAAAGCCTACGAAGTTCATGAAGGAGAACTGTACAAGAAAATTACTACCGGGGTCCTTCAACGATGTATCTCCGAAGACGAGGGACGGCAGCTCTTGGCTAAAATACACGTTGGTCTTGGCGGCCATCATGCCGCAGCCCGGGCCCTTGTAAGTAAAGCCTTCCGCACGGGTTTCTTTTGGCCCACAGCCCGGGTAGATGCACAAGACCTTGTGCAACGCTGCATTGGATGCCAGCTTTTCGCCAACCAAAGCCATATGTCACCCACTGCCCTCAGAACAATCCCCATTACTTGGCCCTTTGCGGTCTGGGGGCTCGATATGGTCGGGGAAGCCATAAGAAGAAATACTTGTTGGTTATGGTTGACAAGTTCAATAAGTGGATAGAAGCCAAGCCAGTTAAAACAGTTGAAGCTGGACTGGTGATAGACTTTATATCCAGCATAGTACACCGTTACGGTGTCCCGCACATTATCATTACTAACAACGGCTCTAACTTTACAGCCGATGAGGTGCGCCTCCGTATACCACCCTCAGACAAATGGTCAGGTCGAACGGGCTAACGGCTTGATAATGAACGACATTAAACCCAGACTAATGCGATCTCTGCAAGAATCAGACAAACACTGGGTCAAGGAACTTGATTCCCTACTCTGGGGGCTGCAGACCATGCCCAATCGCACAACCAGATACACACCTTTTTTCATGGTGTATGGTGCGGAGGCAGTCTTCCCTTGTTACATTATTCATGACTCACCTCCAGTGTGCTTGTATGAAGAGAGAGAGGCCAAGCTCGATTGGCAGGAGGACTTGTATGGCCTGGAGGAGGAGCGCGATGTCGCGAAAGCCCGTTCCGCATTCTATAAACAGCAGTCTCGGCGATCCCAAAGCGGAGAGGTATAGGCAAAGACCTACAATGTCGGCAAACTCATTTTACGCCTACCAGATAAGAAAAAGGACAAGCTCAAGCGCAAATGGGAGGGTCCATTCATTATAGATGAAGTTCTCACTAGAGGAGCCTATCGCCTTCACAATGCTTCGGACAATCGCTTGGAGCCAAACCCATGGAATGTTGCAAGGCTCCGAAGATTCTACGCCTAAATTCCGCACACATACCTTTTTCTCATTCCTTCAGTTCTCCATTATTACCATTTTCCTTTTTCTCGTTTTCTATACGACTTCTAGCTCATGTTCGGATAAACCGCACACCTGAGGGGTATACATCCTTGAATGTACACACACCACAATACCTGGGGGCTTCTTTTCACAAGAATCTTAATAATAATAATAATA
This sequence comes from Triticum aestivum, assembly GCF_018294505.1. Classification (NCBI taxonomy): domain Eukaryota; kingdom Viridiplantae; phylum Streptophyta; class Magnoliopsida; order Poales; family Poaceae; genus Triticum; species Triticum aestivum. Next base: position 215,870,300 of record NC_057803.1, on the reverse strand, counting down.
ATAATAATAATAATAATAATAATAATAATAATATTATTATTATTATTATTATTATTCGAGCATCAAGCTCACCATATATATGTGTCATCTGTCCATATATGCCTTTTCTTCGCCATTATATGCACCTTTATGACTTAAGTTTTTTGCCAAGCTTGGTTGCGTGGCTCCTATGCTTATGCCCTATGTTCCCTCTTGTTCGGGTAGGGCATAAAGGGAGCACCTCTGTCATTGTTACAGCCAGTTTATCTGGACATGTACCTCAAACGGGTGAAGCCGAAAGCTAGCGTTCTTAAGGGGATGATTGGTCGGTGAACAAAAGATAAACTGCCCTCGTGGAAATACAAAACCACAGACTATAAAAGCGCACTGTGATTTTTTAGCATGGCAGCTTCGGTATGCACACAAAAAAAATTGCATACCAGCCCAGGGAAAGGAACCCTTAACAGAACTATTCTCTCTGGAAGATGTTTCTTGCAATCAAATGTAATATAACATAACGCCATGAATACAACTTGTCTGTTTAAGCAACTCTGACTAGACTGCCTAGTTTCCGAACATACCTTGGTGTTTACCTACGGTATAATATTCGGAAACATTCCAAACCTAGGGTTTTCGGAGGTCGAAGCAGAAAGTCTGCCATGACAATCGTTTTACAAATTCGGTTGGAGACAAGTCTCTCGCTAAAAGTACATTGCTACTTGGACTCAAAAACTTCTTCTTCTAGACCCTCTAACAGGTTGTCTAGCCTACAATCTTGTTGAGAAAACTTGGCGGCCTCCTTCACTTGGTCGTACACCAGGCTGACCGGAATTTCCTATCCATCGGATGCTCGAGGTCCGACCCGCGCCACATGATTTGGATCAAGTCCGGTGTGCCGTGTTTTTACCATGGCCCATGCCTCCCGAGCATCTTCTCGGCATTTTGATATCTTCCACAGCCCAAATCGGCGCCGAGCTCCCTTGAATAAATTCACGAGCTCCTCCATACTTCATGGAGGAGAGTCCGCTAGCCATAAAGCCTTAGCAATGCTTCTCATTGCCTTCCATGCTCGTTCATGCACCTTGGACAACTCTTGTAGCAGGTCACCTTGAAATCCGGACACCTCTTCTTCGGGCCACCCAGTCAACACACCTACAGAAATAAACCTGTCAGGATTCGCATCAGTGAACTATATGTCAGTAAGTTAAAAGGCATACTGAATATGCCGCCTCTCAGTTTTCTGTTCTCCTTTAGAGCGCCTGCCAGCTAAGCTCGCACGTCTTTTAGCTCTTCGCCGACCTGAGTGTTGGCATCCTGCAGCTTGTTCTTTTCATCCCTGGTAGCGTTAGTACGCGTTGACCAGCGGCCTGTTGCCTTTCGGCATGTTCTTTGTCCGCCTACGCGCCCTTTGGTTTCTCTTCCAGCTGATCCGATGATCCTGCCATTATCAAATGCAAACAGTGTTCATCTGAATAAGCATGACTGGCACATGATTATATTTTCCGAACATCAGGAAACATTACCAGTTGGCGCCTCCTGGGACTTCTCCAGTTCGGTAGTAATAGCAGTTAGTTGGGTCCGACACTGTTCCAGCTCCCGAGATAGCACGCCATTCTTCTCCGTGAGTATCTGATTATACATCGATCCTTAAAATCGGTTGCTTCAACTGTTTTCAAGTCTAGGGGGCTACTGGTATAGGACTATTAAATCCACACAAAATAATCTTACCTGCACATCCTTTGAAAGCTGGTAAGTGGCTCCAGCAAACCCATCCCGAGCAGCTCGGACATAGGCATATGCCGAGCTGAAGGCATTGAATGACTCTTCAGTAAAATTGGGATCCCGCGTAGCTGTCCTCCGGCGCCGATGGTTCATGGCACTCTCCACTTCGGAGTTGGTGACGGACACATTATTCGAATCACCAGAGAGATAACAATCCGGCATTGCACCAATATCGACTCTGGCCCTAGAGGCAAGGTCCGGGGTCGGATTGGTGGACATATGTCCGGCAGGGTCTCCGGATATAGTCCGGTGGATGCTCTTCCTGAAATACAACGCAGCAGAAAACGTCACAGTCCAGTATGCTTGCTACATGATATATTAAAAATTGTACCTTTTTTATGAAGGTGGGGGCTTGGAAGTATCGTCGTCCGCCTTTCTTTTCAAAGACCCGCCTTGTGTCGGCATGCCCTTTTTAAGGGACGATTTCGATGCAGCGTGGCGAGGCAAGCGCCGCCCCTTTGAAGCACGAGACAGTGCAGTGGGTGAGGCACAATAGGAAGGCTCTTTCGGAGGAGATGCTCCCTGGGCACTTACATGGGAAGATGGAAGAAGGCTGGGGTAATCGGCTTCGATGGCCACTTCCGTGTCATCGTAGCTGGCCTGATAAAAGACCCCCTCCTTGAGCTCCATGGATATATCCGGGTCCTCCTCGAATCTGGGATCCAGGTCCCGATTATGGTCCTCCGACTGCGGAGCGGGGCTGTAGATCCCCGCGGTGACCTTCCTCCATTCCTGGTAAAAATGATCGGGTTAAGATTGACTAATTGCGACTCAGGAAGAAGATTGAGTGAGGTGTTGGATTGAAAGCTTACCTAGCTAGGGGGTTGTACATGGAAAAGCCATCTCGGCACTTGAGGCGTGTGAATTCTTCTTTCTCCCCTTTATAAAGGTCGGCCAACATGCCGGCCCGGGCGGTAAAGTTATCCAGACCCTTGCGCCAATAGCGGGATGTATCATCCTCCCCATTGTAGTTCCACATGGGGAGTCCTCTGGTTTGGAGTGGCTGGACACCGCGCGTTATGGAAATCGCCATGACTTCAATTATGGATAGTCTGGAGTGGGCGAGTACATCTATCTTATCCATTAACTTCTTGACTTCCACACTGTCTTCCTCCTCGAGGCTCCGAGGGCGCCAGCTGTGGCATTTCCTTAGCGGGCCATGGGAAAATTAAGGTAGGCCACGCCGGATTGGGTCCGAGAGGACGATGACTTCAATATAAAACCACTCCAAAGGCCAATCCTCGGATGCCTTCTTCGGAGTGCCGGACAGATATCCTGTCCTGGCTATACGCCATACTTCGGCACCGCCCACCTCGAATATGGATCCCTTTTGGGAGCGAGGGACGAGGCAGAAGAGCTTCCTCCATAGCTCGAAATGGGCCTCACAGCCCAGGAACAGCTCGCAAAGAGCAACATAGCCAGCGATGTGCAAAATGGAGCCCACTGTGAGATTGTGCAGTTGGAGGCCATAGTACTCCGGGATACCCTGGAGGAAAGGATGGATTGGGAATCCAATGCCTCTCAAAAGGAAGGACACAAAGCACACTCGCTCCCCTTCTAAAGGATTTGGGAATTTTCTGCCAGAGCCTCGCCAGTAAAGGATGTTAATCCTGTCTGAACGGGGACTAGATCTGCAGGGGGAGATAGCCCTACACCCGGAGCTTGGTCAGCTGGGCATGGGATACAGAGCAGCTCTCCCAATCGCCTTTTTGAGGGCCGTAGGGGCGGGAGGAAGAACTAGGAGCACTAGCCATGCTTGTGTGGTTCCTTGAGGCAAGTTCAAACGATTCTCGCCTGGCGTGGAATGGTATCTGAGATTTGATCTTCTTAAATAGACACCTTCCGTATGTTGTCGAGGGGTTATCTATAAAAACGCTTGGACCCTTCGTATTCGTTTGCCATATGGAAGCTGAGGTGGCGGAAGCACAGAAGCCGAAGGGTACGACATTTAATGAAAGCCGAGTTGTTCGAAGAATTCACCTTACCAAGATCGAAGATGTAAGGGCCGAATATAGCCCCTCGGTTTAGATGCTCTGAAGTATTCGGTGAGGGAACCCGCCTTGCAATGCCGAAGACAACTTGCGCGTTGGACACGTCGTCATTGAAGACTAGTTTGGGGACTACAGAGGGAGTCCTGGATTACGGGGTCCTCGGGCGTCCGAGCTATGTGACATGGGCCAGACTGATGGGCTGTGAAGATACAAGATGGAAGGCTTTTCCCCGTGTCCAGATGGGACCCTCCTTGGCATGGAAGGCAAGCTTGGCATGCGGATATGAGGATTCCTTTCTCTATAAACCGATGTTGTACAACCCTAGCCCCCTCCGTGTCTATATAAACTGGAGGGTTTAGTCCGTAAGGATAGAATCATAATCAGATCAACTCTTGTAACCTCTATACTCATCAAAGTCAATAAAGCAGGAAGTAGGGTATTATCTCCATCAAGAGGGCCTGAACTTGGGTAAACATCGTGTCCCCTGTCTCCTGTTACCTTTGATCCTTAGACGCATAGTTCGGGACCCCATACCCGAGTTCTACCGGTTTTGACACCGATACCCGCCATCCACTAATATCTTTGTGACCTTGAGGTTGCGAACTGTTGGGGAAACCAACAACGGCAAACACCCCACCGCGGTGGTGCGGTAAGGGTGGTCCTCCTCATCAAAGATGATGGGCGTGCGAGACCATTTGAGCGGCTTCCGGGCCTCTGGCGCTGGCTCCACAACATTGACCTCCCGTGCCCATCGCTTGAGCTGGCGATGGGAGGAGTGCAAGGACGCACCCCATCAATGCATAAGGCATCAGTGGCCTTCTAAAATTCCTGCTCACTGGTTTCCTCTTCATTCCCTCCATCACTCAAATCACCATATGTTTCCTTCTCTTGGCCCCTGGCAGGTTTTCCTTGGTTCCGAAAGGGTTTGTCAGGGCTGTTTGCTTCATCACCTCGGCCCTTTCCGCCAGTAGCATTCTGACCTTTCTCCTTATCACGCTTATCATATTCTTCTCTCTATCCCTTGACAAGCTGCTCAACTTGATAACATTCATGGAGGTCGTGGCCCTTTGTCTTATGGATCTTGAAGTACGACCCTTCACCTTTCCCGGCTTTCTCTGCGGCAGCGGCTTCCCGGCAGGTAGTGCATGCGGCAACTTCCTTATCGGGGGCCTCAGCCTTGTCCTTCTTGCTGGTACTAGGCATGCCAGAACCTTCCACAGTCATCACTGTCTTATCTGTTGGCTTCTTGTTGCGCTTCTTGCCCTTTCTTTGACTGGTTGATTCATCTTCTTCCTCTGAATCAACATTGATGCAATCCTCCTCTCCGGGAAACTTCCTACCTTCCTCCATACGAGCACAATTATCCACTAGTGTATACAGCTCCTTCACAGTCTTGGGCAACCGCACATTCATCTTAGAACGAATGCGACGGTTGTGCCCATTGGACTGGAAGGCTGCTATAGCAGCTGCGGGATGGATATTCGGAATATTCCTATGGAGTTTACTGAATTTTTGTAAATACTTATGGAGAGTTTCTCCTTCTTTCTGCTGGAGAAGCTGTAGATCGCTGGGCTTGCGGGGCTCCTGGTGGCCATCGGTGAAGGCACCGACGAACTCGTGGCACAGGTCTGCCCATGATGAAATGGAGTTCTCCGGCAGGTGCATGAGCCAAGATCTCATGTTGGACTTTAGAGCCAATGGGAAGTAGTTGGCGAACAGCTTCTCATCTCTTCCCCCGGTATCCTGAACAGCAATGGTGTAGATGCTCAGGAACTCTGTCGGGTTTAGTCTCCCATCGTAGTTCTCGGGTATCTCCGGCTTGAACGTGCGGATGGATGTCCAACGGACTTGCTGCGGCTCGCGCGTAAAGGCAGGGCAGCCGACCTTGAAAGGTAGGCACCCGCCAACACCGAATGCAGGCTCATCGACATTGATGCCACCACACTTGTTGGTCTGTCGGGGGACGTCAAGAGGTCGTCCCACTACGACGCGTGCGTCTCCCTACCACCTATCTTCCGGGGTCCGCCCTTGGCCCGGAAGTGCTTGAGGGTCAGAAGAGGCCATCGAGACATCGTCGGGATCTTGATCTTGCTGCGCCCGTGCCTGCTGCCGTGGTGGGGACTGCATGGTAGGGACAGCCCCCTCCTTTCGGCCAGCAGTACCAGAAGTCGTCGTCACTTGGGGAGGTCGGGCGGGCCAGCACGCCGTGAGCCCCCGGCCTCAGCGAAACCGAGCAGACTCTGGATGGTGGCACGCCATTCATCCATTTGCTTGGCTACTCGCGGGAACCCTAGTAGTAGCTGGGCCTGTGCCATAGCCTCTGTGGCTGTGCTTGGCATGGAAGTTGATGACCTCGCCCGCACCATCGCCTGGCTCCTGACGGTACCCGTGGCGGCGGTGGTGGTGGCACGCCCGCGCTATGGTGGGGCGGCCACCTGGGCAGCGGGGTTGCCCGGTGATGGCGCTCAAGGGTCTGCGGCTCCGTCAGGGGCAGTGGTTGGGTCGGCTCGCCCGGGAGGAGACACACGCGTCGTGACCTCCCCCATGGCAGGGACGGTCGGAGGACTGTGGCTCATCCCGGACCGAGCGCTGCTGATGTCGCCACGCCCGCCGGTGGGAGGAGGGGATGTAAGCGGAGTCACCCTCCCGTCCGCACAGTGCGGAGCTTGACCGTCGAAACGCTGCTGAAGTTGTTCTCCTCCGACGTCTTCGGCCCCCGTGTCTACCGCAGGGGGACTGGTGACGACGCCACCTGCTACTGCCACGCCCCCAGCAGCGTTCATGTCCTCACTTGTCCCCACATCCACCGTGGCATCTGAGGCCGCGGGCGGCGGAGCCTTCGAGGTAGATGGTTGGGCCGAAGGGCCGGACTTCTTCTTCTTGGGCGCCATGGTCGATGGCATCGTTGAACATGAAGATGACGATGAAGATGACGTGTTGCACGCGCTTTCAGGTTCGCACAAGCGGTCCCCCTAGCTGGCGCGCTAAAGATGTCGCGGGATATCTGTGACCACCTATCGGACCGGGCGGCCCCTTGCTGGTTTGGCAGGGGATGTCGCGTTGCACAAAGAGTAGACCAGTGCGCGGCAGCACGGCAGAGAGCACACAAGCAATTTACCCAGGTTCGGGCCACCGCAAGGCGTAAGACCCTACTCCTGCTTTGGTGGATTGATGGTGGAAATGAACATGGTGGTGTGTGGTACACTTGCCCGGCAAGACCTGCCTCAGGGCTACGGTGACCACAGGTGTATGGTGGCTTGGGTTTGTCAAGTTTCCAACCCTCTAACCCCCTCCTATGATTGCCGCCTCCGTTTATAGATTAAGGGGTTACCATAGTGGTGAAATAGTCATTACCCACTGATATGATAGCAAATAGTGCTATCATACCTAACTCTTTGGGCTGGCAGGGTGCATTAAATGCACCGCTCAGTGTCACATCACTAGCTCCCCGGCAAGGCCTGCCGGGCTTATCTCGCCAGCTGCGCACCTCTTGACACATCGCTGGATGGATGTCACACGTGGGTTTCTTCTATAGGAGATGGCTGCCATGTGGCAAATGCTTCCACTTAATCGCCTTGCGGCTTGAGACCGCACTGATTGACGACGTGGGTCGTACTTGCTCGGTTGGTGGGGTGGTTCAGGCCCCGCCAGCCCCAGCAGGAGCTGCTGAGGAGTCTTGGTTGCTTGTTTTTGGTGGTGGTCTGGCCCCTTGCCAGGCTCGCTTGCCCGACGAGGGAGGCCCTTCTCTTGCCGATATCCTGTTCCTTTGGCTCGATCTCGATCTCTCTGAACTATATGTTGGTTCTTCAAGTCTCTTGGTTCTTCAACCTCTGACTTAAGCTGGTGCTTCAATCTTGATCTTGTGCCTATCCACAGTTGGGCAACATACCCGGGGTCTATTGCACTGACACACGTCCTGCAATTCTAGGCCTAAGAACTGCTTCTCAATTCTGCGTACTTCCTCAAGGTATGCCTCCATGTGCTCGTCCTTTGGCTCGTATACTTTGTTGGAGAAGTTGACGAGGAGCTGGGAGTCGCCCTTGATGGTGAGGCACTTCACTCCCAAGGCTGCCGCAGCCTTGAGACCGGCGATCAGGCCGTCCTATTCCGTGATGTTGTTGGAGACCTTCTCTCCCTACTGGAAGCAGAGCTGCACATCGTAGTAGAGCTTGTCCTAGGTGGGTGAGATGAGCACGGCTCCAGCCCCCACGCCCTGACGCGCGAAAGCGCCATCGAAGTACATGACCCAACCGTCCGGAGCCTTGCTTCCAGGCGAGAGGGGTCGGTCCTCGTCTACTTCGGGGATGGGGATGTCGGTCCACTCCGCCACGAAGTCGGCGAGTGTTGCGCCATTGATGACTCTGGTGGTGTTGAACTCCAACTGGAACACCTGTAGTTCTATGTTCCATTCCGCGACTCTCCCGGTAGCATTGGGGCTCCGGAGCACCCTCTCCAGGGGGTAAGCTGAGACAACCTTGATGGGGTGGCCCTGGAAGTAGTGGCGCAACTTGCGGGAGGCAATGCGGAGTGCGAGCAAGAGCTTTTGCTGCATAGGGTATCGTGCCCGCGCATCGCGTAGCACCATGCTGACGAAGTACACTGGGTGCTCGACGAGGGCCGAAGCATTGGTGGAGTCTTGTACCTCCCGAGATTGGATGGCTCAGGAGCTTGGTGGCTCGTTGGGGAAGCCCAGGCCTCAGGAGCACCATCCTGAGGAGCTTGGTCATCTGTTGGGGCAGCCGAGGCCTCAGGAGCACCGTCCTGAAGCCTCCACGTCTTTACCGGGTGCGGGGTGCTGCTCCGTGAACCCTTGGTCAGGCGCTCCTCCTGGACCGCCACCAGCGCTGCGCTGGCAGAGTGAGGCATGGCGACCAGGTAGAGCACTAATTGCTCAAGGGGACATGGTGCTACCATTACCAGCAGGCTGGTGAGGTACTTCTTGAGGTCTTGGAACGCTGCGTCAGCCTCAATAGTCCACTCGAATGGTCCTTTCTTCTTCATCGGCTTGAAGAATGGGAGGGCGTGTTCCCCCAGCTTGGAGATGAAGTGCCCCAGCAAGGTCACACGGCCCGCGAGCTTCTGCATCTCCCCGAGGGTTTGTGGTGGGATAATCCTTTCTATCGCCTTGACCTCCTCCGGCTTGGCCTTGATCCCCCTGTGCGACACCAGGAAGCCCAGCAGCTTGCCGGAGGGGATGCCAAACACACATTTCTCCGGATTGATCCACAAATCCACCTTGCACAGGCTGGCGAAGGTCTCTTCCAGGTCTTCAATAAGGGTCCTTGCCTCCCGAGAGTTCACCACTATGTCATCGACGTAGGCCTCAGCGTTCCTTCTGAGCTGTTGGCCCAAAGCGATGTGCATCAACCGCTGGAAGGTTGCTCCAGCGCTGCGCAGCCCAAACGGCATGCATGTGTAGCAATACACCCCACACGGGGTCGGGAAGGCTGTCTTTTCAACATCTTGCACTGCCATCTTGATTTGGTGGTAGCCCGAGAAGGTGTCCAGAAAACACAGCAGGTCGCACTCAGCGGTGGTGTCGACGATCTGATCAATGCTTGGAAGCAGGAAGGGGTCTTGAGGGGAAGCCTTGTTGAGGTTGGTGAAATCGACGCACATGTGCTCCTTCCCGCCTTTCTTGGGGACAATAACTGGGTTTGCCAGCCACTCTGGGTACCGCACCTCCCGAATGACACCAGCCACTTGCAACTTGCGGGTTTCTTGGACGATGAACGACTGCTTCTCTACAGACTGCCATCGCGCTTCTGCTTCACCGGGCGTACATTGGGGCACACCCTCAGGTGATGCTCAATTATCCCCCTTGGGATTCCAACCAGGTCCTTGGGCTCCCATGCAAACACAGCCTTGTTCGTGTGCAAGAAGCTGACCAACGCCTCCTCTTGATCTGGATGGAGGTCGGCGCCTATGGTGAAGGTGGCGCACGATGCCCCGTCCTCATCGACCAGCACCTGCTTCATCTCAGCACGATGCCCATAGTGAGGACACCGCTGCTTCCCGGCATCTTCATAAGATTGTAGGCATGGTATGTTGCTCCCATGAACTTGGCCAAGGCCAGGTACCCAAGGATAGCGTTGTACGGGAGGCCAATGCGAGCGATGTCGAAGTCGATTAGTTCGGTGTGGTAGTTGTCGCGGGTGCCGAAGGTGCCGGGGAGGCGGATCTTCCCCAAGGGCCAGTGGAGCCGTCGACGACTCCGGAGAAGGTCTTGGTGGGATGAAGCCTACCATGGGGTACATGAAGCAAGCCGAATGCTTCCACAGAGAACACATTGAGGCCGGCTCCACCATCGATAAGGGTCTTGGTGACCGCTACGTTGCACATGGTGGGGGTGCAGAGCATCGGGAGCGCGCCGGCTCCCGCAATAGTCGCGGGGTGGTCCCTTGAGTTGAAGGTGAGGTCGGCCTTAGGCGCCGCCCAGCCTGGAGGAGCTCCTTGCTGCATGTGGGCGGCGCCCACCTGGCGGAAGAACTGCTTGACGTGGCGGTATGAGGGCGGCGCCTGCGAACCACCAAGGAGGGCCACGACGGCGTGGGGCACCGGTGCCGCGAAACGCGTGATGAATAGGCTGCTAAGCTCTTCCCAGGAGGCCACAGAAGATCTTGGCAAGCTAAGCAGCCAGGCGCGCGGTGCACCTGCGAGGGCCATGGGAAGCCAGTTGGCCATGGCCTTGTCGTCATTGCCGGCAGCCAACACCGCTTCCTCGTATCACTACAAAAACTTACACTTCCGTGATGATAGGTGTTTGTCGCAGTAGGTCGCATTTTCTGTCATGCTTGTACATCCATGACGATTTTATGACAGAATCAAGATGGTCATACCTGTGCTATCGTAGAAGTGTTCCATGACATTACCAAAATTATCATCACGGAAGTGTCCACTTCCATGACGATAAATCCAGCATCATAGAAGTGCTTTCGTCAAGGGTGACCGACATGTGGCATCCACCATAATGGAACGCCGTTAAGCTATCGGGTCGGGTTTTGGATCTGATAACCCGTTAACAGCCCCGACCAATGGGGACTTTCCACGTGTAAAATCATCATTGGCTAGAGGAAACACGTGTTGGCTCATCGTTGGGACAGATGTCATCCACTCATTGGACAAAAGGCGCCTATGATACGTTAACACGTGGCACGGCCCAACAGAGGCCCATTCCTGTGAAAAGGCCAGCCCGTTTGACTTGGTCAAAAGGTGGCGGGCCGGCCCATGTAAAGCCTGTTAACGGCATGTTCGCATATAGCCCATTTACAGCCCGCTAACCCAAGGCCCGTTACGCCCTATCCGAATTAGGCCAGTAGCGTCATCTGGGCCACCCAATATGATTCCAGCCCGTTTTCACTTCTGGCCCATGTATGGCCCATGACGTCTTTCAGCCCATATGAGGCCCTATGTAACTCTTGGCCTATTAATGGCCCGAGGTGAAACTGGCCCGTAATGAACGGTGTATCACTTTACACCCATTAACGGCCCGTGGTGAAACTGGCCCGTAATGAACAATGTATCACTTTATACCCATTAACGACCCATTATTCCATTGGGCCGTTTCCAGCCCATGTTATTTTTCGGCCTTCTCAGAGCCCATTTATTCTTGGGCTCATTTCCAGCATTCGTTTACTTATGGCCCGTTACTATCATTTTCTGCTCGTGGGCCAAATTCAGCCCGTGGTTATAGTCGGCCCGTTTGTGGTCCGTTAATACGTTGGGCCGTTTTCATAGCGTCATCAAATACGGCCTTTTAACAATGGCCCGTTATGGTCGGCCCATGAACGAACAATTCCAACTCTAGCCCGTTTACGGCCATAGTGCGGTCTGTTTGGCCCATGTTTGGCCAATCGATCATACGGCCCGTATAAGGCCCATTGATGATACAGCCCGCAGAAGGCCCATTGTTTCTACGGCCCGTAGAAGGCCCATTGTTTCTACGGCCCGTAGAAGGCCCACTGTTTCTACGGCCAGTAGGAGGCCCAGTGTCACTACAGTAAATATTAGCCCATGGTTATTGTGGCCTAGTTTTAAAAAATAGGTTATTGCAGCCACTAGCTAACCGCGGAAAAAGAACTGCAATGACTACAAGCAAACAAATAAACAAGACAACAAGGAAATAAATAAGCAAGCAACTAACGCTAGGCTATCACGGCTATTACACATATTACATCCACTGGGCATCAAAGTTCGCCACCAGTGCAAATATAGGGAACAAAGCAGCATATCATATACACTGGTTGTCAAAGTTGGCGACCAGCGCAAATAAACGCCGCAGCAAAACAAATCCAGAACTGAAACCACTTCAGAAGATCTCAAGAAACAATATCCTGGGTACCCATAATGCTGGCAAGATGCTTAGCAAGCTTATTAACTTTCTCTTGTTTGGCGCTTAAATCCTCCAGCGCTTGCTGTTGCACCAGAAAATATGCATCTGAATTCTGCAGGGACTTCCTCAGTCCTTCAGCTTCCTGTCGCAGCACATCTGATCGATGTCTTTCAACTTGAAGTTGAGACTCAAGAAGACGAACTGATTCAGGCAGCGAGTTCGAAGAGCTTGTGCCAGCAGTAGTGGCCAGTAACTCGAACACTACATCAAGACAGGACTTTTGGGTTCCCTCACTGTCGTCAAGATAGTTTTTATCAGCTTTCTTGGAGACCAACAGGGATGTCTCACTATCTTGAACCTTATCTGCATTACTTCCTTTACCATTGGATAACGCGGTACTGTTCTCCAATATTTTGTCCGCATTCTAAAAGAGAAACAAGCAGACACATCACATGTTTACCATGTTGTATATGAAACTCATTTTGGTAAATGAGTTCAGTAGTAAAGTGGACAGGATAACAGCATGAAACAAACATATATCTATGTACCATGGTCACTTTATGGTCTATATCATTCTAGTTTTTGTTGCCAAATCAAGATAGAGACACAGTTCAAATAATATTTGTTCAAGACAAAGCAGAATAGACAGAATATAAGTGTGGGTAACTATAGAGCAATAACAACACTTGTAATGTGCATGACATGAGAACATAACTGTTTATTCAATTGAAACTGAAATCAACATAGAGCAGGTTACAACAGCAAACCAGTTAAAGAAACAGGTTTAAAACATACCTGTTGCGCCATTGGAGTTTCAATTCCATCCTTCAAATTTGAAAATAGTTGGTATGAGTAAATACAGTAATGCAAGAGCAAAGGAGTATGAACCATAGCTACAGAACCTGACCTGAGAACAAATCTTCTTCTCCTTTAAGCGTTGAGTTGGGATTCGGAGTGGTGGTCCTCGTGCTTTGGGCACTGCAGTTCCCTTACTAACTGCTCGTGTTTGGGTGCTCTGTGGTGGAGACGGTGCTGTGTCAACTGGAACTGGGTTACTATCTGCCGGGGTTGGGGTTAGAAGGGGTGTAGCTGGTTCTCTGTCCAACTGGGTAGGGGTACAATCTGCGAGAGTCTGGGTTATGTGTGGTGGATCTGGTCCTTGGGCAAGTACAACCGTGGTTCTATCTGCATCAACTGGTAGCACTATCTTTTCTGAAGACCGTGTTGTTACTCCCTTAGATACTGCCATCACGCTCTCCAATTCAAATGGCTGATAAACAAGAAAAGTAATTGAAAGTATAGACATTGTATGATAGACAGGTGCAATGGATAGTGGGGAATAAAAGAGGGCATGAAATAATTCATATTTATGTTGTCTAACCAAACAGGATAGCATGACACAATTTCACATATATGATGGCTAACTAAACAGGATAGCATGACACAATTTCACATTATGATGGCTAACTAAAAAAGATGGAAAGACATAGTTCAAAATATGAGACTATGTAAACAGGATGACATGACATAACTATATAATGTGTTTATTAAATAGGTTGGCATGCCATAATTCACATACATTCACGGATAGAATGCCATAATTCAAAATATGATGACTGTAAACACTAAACAGGATGAGATGATATAACTATATGATGTCTTTATTAAATGGGTTGCCATGCCATAATTCAGATAGATGATGTGTATGTACTATGTAAACATGATGGCATGATATAATTCAAATATATGATTTATATAGTAAGCAAGTAAGCAGATGGCAATCCATATATGATGTAAAAACTAAGCAATGCAAGACAACATGCATGACATGGGTAATATAACCCTGCCAAGTTTGAGCATAGACCTCAGGGGGGAAATAGGACTGGTCATCAGTCTCTGAATCCTCCTCTGAGGAGCTCTCTGTAACCAGCAAGATGTCTGCTTCAGCAGGTAGCATTGTCTGCTCTGAATACCTTGTTTTCACTCCAGATACTTCCATCACCGCTTCAAATGGCTGATGCACAGGAAGAGTAGTTGAATATACAAACGTTGTCGACAAATGGAACACGTAATACAAAAAAATGATAGCATGATATAATTCACATACATGATGATTGGCTAAACAGCATGGCATTGCATAATTCACATATATAATGCCTTTGCAACAAGATAGCATTGTATAATTCACATATATAATGTCTTGCAACAAGATGGCAATGCATAATTCACATATATGGTAATTAGACACTGAACAGGTGGCATTCACACAAAGCATGTCTAAACTAATCAAATGACATAGCAATGCGAGACACCATACGCACGATATGAGCAACATAACCCTGCCAAGTTAGAGCATACACCTCGGGGGGGGATAGGACTGGTCATCTGTCTCTGAATCCTCCTCTGAGGAGCTATCCGTAACCAGCGAGATATGCGCTTCGTCAGATAGCATAGTCTGCTCTGAAGACCTTGTTTTCACTCCAGAATTTGCCATCACCGTGTCAAATGGCTGATGCACACGAAGAGCAGTTGAATGTACTAACATTGTTGACAAATGTAATATGTAACGAAAAAAAGGATGGCCTGATATAATTTACATATAAGATGACTGGCTAAGCAGGATGGCATTGCAAAATTCACATATATGATGCCTGGCTAAACAAGATGGCGTTGCATAATTCACATAAACGATGAATAAACTAAACAGATGGCATTCGCACAAAGGATGTCTAAACTAAGCAGATGACATATTTGATGTATAAAGTAAGCAATGCAAGACACCATATGCATGATATAACCAACATCAGCATGCCAAGTTAGAGCGAAGACCTCAGGGGGTAAATAGGAGTTGTCTTCTCCTTCTGAATCCCCCTCAGAACAGATATCTTCCTCTCGATTACAATCCGAAATGCGTGGAGGGGGGCTGCCTTTGCGCCTACCATGGAGCGACGTCTGCATGAAATTTTATTGCCACGCAAGGCTCGTCTCTTTTGCTCTACATGTTCAGTTCCATTGTTTACAATAACTGTCATGCATAGGAATAAAACATAGTGAGATTATGTAAGGAGTGCATGCAGAAATCCAGAGTGATGGTAGCAACCTGTGGATAGACCCAAAACCAATAATAGCAGGCAGATAATGGCTTCAGTTAAAAAATACAGATAATGGCTTCTTTA
This sequence comes from Triticum aestivum, assembly GCF_018294505.1. Classification (NCBI taxonomy): domain Eukaryota; kingdom Viridiplantae; phylum Streptophyta; class Magnoliopsida; order Poales; family Poaceae; genus Triticum; species Triticum aestivum. Next base: position 215,855,040 of record NC_057803.1, on the reverse strand, counting down.
CTGTTTGTTTCCCACCCAACATGAAACTCATAGTAGACACCGGAGATTAACCAGATAGTAGATAGATACTATTGATAGCGGCCCCGATATGTACCCCACAACCATTTAAAAACTCAAGTTTGACCATTAGTTTGGAGCTGACTCAGAGTCTAATCGGTGAACAGGACGATAAAGTAGCATGTAATATTAAGCGATGCATAACGTAAGCAGACACGAAAGAGTGCGACCTCTCTTGCGGACCCGTGTAGTCCTCGAGGTCATCTGCTCGGTTGATGATGGTAATGCAGTTTTCATGGCTGCCAGCGGCGGGGAAGAAGATCTGAGGCGGCGAAAGACAGTCTGGAGGCCGGATCCCTGCTGTGCTGGACCCTTCTGTCGTTGGAGCAGCTGAGCTGGGGTGGACGACGGCGCAGCAGGAGCGGGACAAACCACGCAAGGTTTTCTTTGACAACTATCTGTAAGAGAAGTAATTCTGTAAGGGCTCGTTTGAATTGGAGGATTCCAACAATGCAGGGATAGGAAATAGACAGGAATAGGATAGGAATGCACGTGCAAAACAGAGAATTTAAAAACACAGGATTTCTGCCAATCTGGGTGTTTGATTCACAACAATTGGAAGATCACAGGATGCAAAGAAGCATGGTGAGATTAAGTCAAACCACAAGAAAATGTACGGTTATAATGCTATTATGCTACTATCTCTTAGTCTTGTGCTTCATGAATAGGAATTTGAAAAGGAGGACAAGTGAAAATTAAAATTCCTACGTTTTTTCTTTCAAGGAGACACTAAAGGAACAAATACGTGTGCTCAGTGGACAATATATATAACATGTAGAGTAAAAAAGAGATGCAACAAGTGTACAACCTCTTTGGCGAAGCCATGTCGATCTCAGCGTGATTGGGTTGGCCGGTGAGGATGCTCCGGCTGACTTTGCTGTCGGAGGAGGGGAAGAAGATCTTAGGTGTCTGGAGATGGAGCCCGAGGTACTGCTCCGCTGTGATGGAGGGTTTCGTCGTTGGAGCAGCTCTGGTGAGTTGTACGACGCCGAGGCTGAAGCAGGACAAGAGAGACAATGAACAATGTTAACCTGAGTGGAATTTTAATAGCATCTCCAATACATGACGTAAAATACATAACCACAAAGTGCTAGATGTAAAATACATCAGCTGCTCATCTCTGAACTTAACTGTCGAAACTGAACTTAACTATCGAAACTGAATTTTGCTGTCGAAACTGAACGCACTAGCAAGGTGAGGCTACACGTCGGTCGACTAACTTTTTCATCTCTGGTCAGTCGATTTTCCAGCCGTTGGATACGAAATCAAAGGCATGCGGTTCATCTTCAACCTCCACCCCCCTGAGCCGCCAGCCACCACCGGCCATACAGCAGCCCCCCGCCGCCCGCGGTCGGCGGTGCACCGCCCCGCCCGCCTCGAAAACACTCCCCACCGCCGGTCCGCCGCCGCCCCGGCCATCCCTCTAGGCCCCCCATGTCGAGCTTTTTCTCCGGCAATCCCTACGCCACCGCCCCGCCAACGCCCCGCCACCGCCGGCGACCACCCTCCCCCTCCTGAACCCTAAGATAGATAGTGGGGTACCTCTCCGGCGAGCCCCCCTCCCCTAAGCGGCTGGTTCTTCCTTCACCCCGGCAAGCCCCCCCTTGAAAATCGACTGACCCAAAAGTCGACTCAGTCGACTGAAGTGTAGCTAAATCAGAGCAGCATTGCAAGCAAGAGCAAGAGCGAGAGCAGCAGCGCGAGCAAGAGAAGACCAGACAGGGGACCGAGAGCAAGAGCAGAGCAGCAGCGCGAGCGAGAGCTAAAGCAGCAGCAGCTCCTACTGATGTGGATGTTGCTGCCGAGGGAGCGACACCGTGGAGGAAGTGGCCGTTGACGCCGCCATGGATGGAGCCGCGCCGTGTCGGCTCGGGACCGAGCGCCGGCAGCACCGTGAGATCAAATCAAGAATAAAATGTGGCGATTAGTGTACAACCTCTTTGGTGGCGCCGATTAGGCTGCAGCTTCATCCGAGGAAACGGTGATGATGATGCTCTTTCGGTGGTGCAGGTGAAGACGGCGGTGTGGGAATGGAGGTGGCATAAAAGACGAGGGGAACGTCAGGGCAGCTCCCTGGAGGTGGAGGACGGGGTGGCTGAACCGGCAGGACGATGAGATCGATGATGGATCCTCATCCAGTATGGTGGATGAGGGACATCGAGGTGTCGCTGTGGACGACGTCATCGGGGAAGAGGCTCCGGCTAGGTGGCGGACGGAGCAAGGTGTGGGGTTTCGTCGCGGGCTTTCGCGGCCTCGGGTACGAATGGGTGGGCGGATGGGATGTCAGTGGGGAACCATGTCTTAGAGACGCGCTTGTCCGAAATGTGGGGTAAGTTACAAAAGTACCCCCACCGATTTGAGGCATTTCTTTCGGTTCAGGGGTACCACAGGCATTTCATGTGTCGGGATTCCACAGGAGGTGGGAGTTTTCACGCGCGTTGTAATTTTGGAATAGCAAGGCGCGGGTTGAGATGGAGGGAGTTGTCAGAGCACAACGAGACAAAGATATATCTTAAATATTTCGGGCTAACAAGGCGCGGGTTGAAATTTCCGGACAAGCCTAACGTGTACTGTACCAAATCAATGCGCACTACAAATGTCATTCAAAACTTTGAATTCATGTTATGTTCAATTAAAATATTTTGCTACGTGTATAATGCATGCAACCTACTACTCAAATGGACGTTTTAGTGCATTCCAAATGTATATACTACCGCTTCAATATGAACTAAATTTGAATTCGTTTCTCTATTTGAATAAGATCTACAGTAATGATTGTTGTGAAGTCAAAGCATTTGAATTCGTTTCTTTGTTTTAATAAGATCTACAATCATCATTATTGTCAAGTTAAACCATCGTTTGTGTATTATCTTCACAGCACACCACATGATTAGTCTCGAGTTACATATGAACTATGTGTACTATATGAACTCGAACTAGATTTTTTGAATCCACTTTATTTTGATTTCAAGTCACATTACATTTCTAGCTCTAGCTAGATCTTCATAATCTAAACCATGTCTCATATGTATAATGTGTTTATCACATTATGTATGGTGCCCCGCCCCCTACGCCTACAAGTATTTAGATGTGAGTTGCAAACACCACACATTACCACAAATTCAAATAAAATGTGAGAATGTTCGATATATAGTATTGTTTAGATTGTTCGATATTTAGTTGTAAGCTGCAAACGCCACACATTATCACAAATTCAAATAAAATGTGAGATTGTTTGATGTATAGTATGGTTTAGATTGTTCGGCATTTAGCTGTGAGTTGCAAATGCCATGCATTATCACATTATGGTATAACATGTGCACATCACGTGTATCACCGCTATATTCATGCATGCAATGTTTAAAACACTATGATCTCCTATTCAAATATATGAATCCGCTTTCATATCAAATTATGATCTTTGTTAGTCTCTTACACCCACACAATCCTCTAACCTTTGTAGCTACCACTAACTTTCTCTCGTGCATGCACACGCCCTCCTCGCCCTCCCCTCCCTCGGCATTCTATACACCGGGCACATTCATTTTTTTCTTTAGGTCGTTCTCCCAGAGTCTCCACAACTCCTTTACGACACACACCGATCGATAAACCTCTCCAGCGATGCCTGCCTACAACATACACACACACCTTCAATCTCCTCCTTTATGTGTCCTTGCCTCGTGTCTCTCATACGGTCAGACACACGTGTAAACTCTCGCCCCTCTTTTCATCGATCTCACAACCGCACACTCCTCCCCGTATCTAGCTAGTAGTTGGGCCTCTCGCACCACCTCCTAGCTCCATTCTCTCTGTCTATCCGTCTCGCTGGGCCTTATTTGCCTCTAACAAATGGACGTACACCGACCGATCTCTCGCTATACATATAGCTAGCTAGGTCCTTATAACTCGTTTTTACCCACACGTCAATCGATCTACCTCATTAGTTGTGTCTCTCCCTTCCTCCGACAAACAACAATTGATCTACCGATCTAGTTAGGTTTGCTTACCAAACACATGGTTCCCCTTCATCATCCATGGATGCGTCCCGACAGATCTATCACGCACAGGCACACACAGAAACACATCCCCACTCTTATTGATAACATTGCAGTTCCACCCTCAGTTTGTCTAGTAGGCCTCTCCCACCATCTTCGAGAAGCAACTCCATCACCCATCCAGCACTCTACCCCTCTCCCTCCCTCTCCCTCCCTCCTCTCTCCTCTCTCTCTCTTGTCCCATCATATTTCCCGTCCTTCAGTTATGTATGGATGTCGACCGATCTCCCTCAAGACATAGCTGGGTCTCTCCTTCTCAACACATATACGAGTCGTTCTACCTCTATAGTTAGGCCTCTGCCTACCCCTCCCCCACCCCCTCCCCCCACACACACCGATACATCGAGCGCTCTAGTCATGTCTCCCTGCCACACACAAACTTGACATGTGCCCTCTAACGTTCTGGTAGGCCAGTCGCCCTATATCTTTGACTTGCACACACACACAATTTCGATGGCTCTCTTCATCGATCTCGCACCCACCCACTTGATCCTCTCTTCGACTCTATTGATAGCTATGACCCCTCCCTCTCTTCTCGTGGATTGCCCGACCCTCTATGTATGATATGGATAGGCCTCCATTTCACACACATTGCATGCAAAATTTTGTTTGAGATGTCATCGACACATATTCCCACAAATAATTCATGAAATCAACCCCCACCCCACCCCCACCCCAAAACAAAAAACACTCACGAACATGGTTTGTATCTCTCACACACCCCCACGTAGGTGGGGGACATGCACGAAGAGAAGAGGTGCATGCACGGCGCACGTACTCCCGTCTCTTTCCCAACCACACCCGCGCAGGTACACTGTGGAGCTCATTTCTATACGAAAAAGGAAGCCCACGTGGTAATTTGGCACGTGTACTGGTTGTCCACTTGGTGGAGGGAGGATCGTCTACCACGGGTGAACAAACAAATTGCGACTTGACGTGTTATGTTAAAAAAAGAGGCAAACCATGTGGGGCCTACCTTAGAGGCAAGGCTCTATACACTGGAGTACTTTTGATGTGTCCCGTCAACTCGCAGAACGAGGAGAAGCTTGCTTAGTACGCCGTCTCCCCCATTCCTAAATATAAGTCTTTGTAGAGATTTCACCATGAACCACATGCGGATGTATATAGATGCATTTTAAGTGTAGATTCATTCATTTTGTTCCGTATGTAGTGGAATCTCTACAAAGACTTATCTACTAGTAATAGCTAGCCCCCACTACTAGGAATTCTCTATCCTCTCCTTGAGCCACATCATCAAAATTGATGTAGCCGTTAGATGAAGTAAATCAGTCCATAATAGCCGTCTGATCTAGACGTTGAGAGGCTCCGCACTAAGCCACATGCAAGCATGCAGAAATACCATGGCACATGCATGTGAGTGGGTTTTAAATCACATCAACATGTCTGCATGCAAGCATGCACCGGTAGCATGCATGTAAGTGAGCTTTTAAGTCCCATTAACATGTCAAAAAGAAAAATATAATCCCATTATGCAGTAGGAGTTGGCTGATCTTTTTTCCTTACGTGGGATGATCTAAATGATGATGGGAGTTTATTTAGTTTGGCTACCACATTTGTCATGTGGTTATAGAGATTTTTTTAGTTCTATGAAATCGATAATTTCGCGCAGAGAGATATACCGCTGTTCCGCGGCAACGTGCGGGGACTCATCTAGTAATATTTAGGAACAGAGGGAGTATTATGTAAAGAGTTAGCTATCGCACGGTGATAGTGTGAGGTGGGCTATGTAATCACTGAGCCTGCGTGTTTTCACTGCTCTTGCACGCCTCCGCTATAAGGATGGAGAAAATTGTAATCTAGTAGTAGTACCTCCTTTCGCCGAAAGCGTGGGACATCCAGCAGTCCTACCACCTCAGTAGTAAAGACCAATGAGCCGTCAAATCACATAGACCCAGCAGTAACCATCACTCTTGCGCCAGTGAGAGGTCGCGTCCGCTCTGCCCGGGCATGAATGCGGCACCGATTCTTTGGAGCGGCACTGATCGTTTCGGGCAGGAAGCGCGCACGGGCGATGGAGGGGCTTTGGGTGGGCCAGGCTGGTCAGGAGCGGGCATGCAGCTGTCCGCATGTCCCTACCGGACATGCCCAGAAACGAGAGGATGCACCGACGCTCGCGGCTAAAATCGTACACTACACAACATCTCTCTGTAGGAGTAGGTCAATCTGTCGCTCTCTCTAACACACACACAAACACACGCGCGCGCGCGCGCGCACGCACGCACCTTGGTCCCGTTGCACCTTCTAACTTGAGGTCTCGGGTTCGATAACTACACTTGAGCATAATTTGTGCCAGGAGGATTTTTTGACTGGTCAAAATGTTTTCTAGGGTTTGCACGCTTCACACTCTCTCTCCAGTATATATATACACGCTGGAGCCTCATCACTTGTGGTTGCTCTCTTCACACTCTCTCGCCCTCTCCCTCCGTTCTGAATTACTTGTCGCAGGTATGGATGTATCTAGATGTATTTTAGTTCTAGATACATCCATTTCTTCGACGAGTAATTTGGAACAGAGGGAGTAGTTGCTCTCTTCACACTCTCTCGCCCTCTCCAGATCTAAACAAGACTTCATCGGCCTCTCTCTCCCCTCACTGCTGCTCAAAGAGCCGGTAGGATCCGTCCGCTGGGAAGGGTAGGAGGCTTAACGTTGTCGCCGTCGGCGAGGGACTACCGGTGCAGCTGTTCACTTTCCACCCAACAGCGGCGTGGGAGGGCCTCCGACCCCTTCTTCTTCGCCGCCATCCCATCGCCCACCGAACCATGCCCCAAGAACCTTACGGTATAATTTACTTACTCCACATGCATTGCTCTAGCTGCATGTATACCATGAATCTAGGACATGGTTCAAAGAGGAAAGGAGTGGGGGAAAGTAGTCAGAAAAGTTGTATATAGCATGAATCTAGGACGTGGTTCAAAGAGGAAATGAAGGGGGAAAGTTGTATAGCATGAAACTAGGACGTGGTTCAAAGAGGAAAGGAATGGGGGAAAGTAGTGGGGAAAGTTGTATCGCATAAATCTAGGACGTGGTTCAAAGAGGAAAGGAAGGGGCGAAAGTACTAGTTCAAAAAGGAAAGGAAGGGACAAGGCTGTAGAGTTTGAGCAGGACTAGATTTGCTGCGCTCACATAGGGAAAGGTGTCTAAAGATAACAAAACTGGGACCAACACAAATATGCTCCTGGGTTGTTTGTTCTTTGTTGCAACAGACTGTGCATGACCACAGTACATCGGTAGATGCACATGGTGCTGGTGCGTCCACTGTCCCGTGCAACTCATTAGTTGTTGTTAATCTAAGGCCCTGTTTGGTTAAAAACTACCTAGTCCCTACCTGCTTGGTTCCAGGGACTAAACATGGACTAGAGGTTATTAAATGACATGCTAAAAGACCATGTTACCCCTAGTAATGAACTAATAGAGACAAGGTGCGATGCGTGGCAGGGGCAACTGTTGGAAAAAGTCCCAAAAAGACTCCCTCAGGGTCTTCTTTCTTTAGTCCCAAATGCCCACTTTTAGTCCCAAAAAGTCCCTCCTGTTTGGTTTAGATGGGACTGACACGGAGTTTTTTTAGTACCTACACCAAAATGTCCCTGTAAACAAACACCCTCTAATAATGCCGCTGGAAAATTGATGCAATGCCACAGTTAAAAGCAAATTACATGTTTAACGAATTTTATTGTTAATATAATCTCTATGTTAATATTAATCAATGCCACCGCTTGAGAAATGCTACTATCTTGCTTTCTTTCCCATTTAGATAAGGTAGATGCTTCTTTTTGTTGGCTTCTGTGTCATCCACCGTTATTGACCACTAATTGTTTCCTTTGCACCTCTGTGTAAACAGGGTTATCTACTTCACCTCGTTGCCATTGTGACCTTTTGTTGCACTGCACAAAACACTTTTGTTTTAAGAGTGTTTTGTGCAGTTCAACCAAAATGTCACACCGACAATGTTGCTTTATTGCTTGATCTTAGTGGAACTGCACAAGAGGAGATCTTACTTCCTATCCATTAAGGCGAATTTGGTTCAGATCTTCTTCTTGTGAGTTGTTTGAATTCCGCATCATGAGAGGTCAGTACTAGCCTTCTTTCACATGATTCTGCAGTATGCTTTCATATGTTTCGCTACTTGTACGATAATGTTGCTTGATTTTAGTGAATTGCACAAATGGAGACAAGACTTCCAATCTATATGTGCATCGTAATATCCCATTGAGGTAAGATAAGGATATTTCACAACTGCTGGCCTGTATTTTGCCACTTTCATTAGAAAATTAAGTTTAGTACTATACTTGTGCTCCCTAATTGACATGCCAAATCTTACATTGAAGTCGAAGCTTGTCTGTTATTGAACCAAGTGATGAAGGGGAAGAACAAGTAGAAGAAAAACAAAAATCAACTCCCGGTGCTGTAATGAAGCACTGGAACTGTGATGACACAAGTAATGATATAGTTTTGCATCTTAATTTATTGCTATGGCTGGAACGAGCAATTGTTTTGCCACTGATTTGATGCCACTCTTAATGTAATATGTACTTATCTCAACTTGTGCAAACAGGGATCTTCTTTGAACATACCATATATTTTAGTGGAACTGCACAAGAAGATGTTGGAAACATTAAACTAATCGAGGAGTATATAGTAAGCATGGCCACCACCGTAGATAGCAACAGATGGTTCCGAAGAAGTGCTTCATCTGTATGCTCTACACAATAAGCCTCCTGACAAAGGTTGGTACTCGCCCACTGATTTCATCCATATGATTGAGCTTTGTCATCTCTATTGGTGTTGTGCTACTGTTTAGATACTGTCATGAAAAAGTGGTATTGTCCTTGAGAAGTGCTTCATCTGTGTTGTTTTAAATATCTCCTTTCCTTTTTTCGAGCAAACAGGGATGCTAGCATTTAGTAGTCCTCTTGTCTTTGCACAATAGGATCATCTTCCTCTGAAGAAGAATATGGAGTACGTGAAGTGACTAGTTCCGATTATGCCAGGATGAAGAAGCCTTGTCTATCTTCTCATCAGAAGGAGCAGTTGAAGGATGGTTACATTACTCCCCACAAGACCAAACTAACTTCAGCTCAGAAGGACTGACAAATCTCCATATTTTTGCTGTGATGCGTGAGTACAATGTTGTTCTAGGATTCTTTCTGGTGAGTTCCATTTTTCTAGAAGTGTGCTCTACACGGACCATGAATGTGCCTGTTGAAACTGTCAATTTATAGTACAGTTTGCTTTATACTAATCAGTTTTTTGTATTTGTGCAAACAGGGGTGCTCAGCTTGATTTCAATGGGAATTGCACAAAATGTTCATGAATCCATCGAATCATTCATTTCCACCACAAGAAAGGAGGTGCCGATAAGTTCAAGGCGTTGCAACATATAAGGGCGAAATCATACAAGCTACGCGCGAATTTGGTTGATTTTGGTGGAACTGCACAAAAAGAACAACCGGTTTATTTAGCACGAGGTGCCATGTCAATGTCCGAACTGATGGCAAACCCTGCCCATTCCACAATCGTAGGCATTTGATATTTTGGAATGGGACAACCTTGTCAAATTTTGCTCATTGATTTTAGCAAGACATGCGTTTGATATTTTTGAATGGGACGCCCTTTGCTGTCAGCAGCGTCGATCAATTTTTTTCTTTATTCTTTAGTTGTGAAGTAAATATTGCCTCTGACATGTGAGTCGTTGAGATGCATAATCATTGATTGTTTTGAATGTTCTTTATGAATTGCCAGGCCTGTGTGTTTGATTGAAATGTACAGAAACGCTAAAAGTTGCTCAAACTCTTTGTACTCCTTCTGTTCCTTTTTACTTCGCACATTGTGAAAGTGCATACTTTTTTGTATAAGATTGGTCAAAGTAGAGATACTTTGACTGCAGACAAAACTTGTATGCAGACTAGAAAGGACCGGAGGGAGTACATGTGAAACTGCTGCAAACGAGGTGATCACCCTGGGAATAATGCTAGTACGTATTGTTTTGCATGTTCATCCAATGTCAGTGATACAGGAATTCGAACTAATCGAAATAAATTCATTCATACACGGTCGGATTTCATATAAACATGCCGGATTTCATTACATTTCATACATTCTTCAACTAAAAAGGGGTGCGCTGGAGGTATAATTAATTAACTGAAGCTACCCACCTGTGTCCCGCTGAGCCGAATAGAAGCTTCTGTGACTTAACTACAGGTGCAGTTGTGTAACTGACATGTGGCCTGTTGGGCCCACATGTCAGTCAGCCAACTGCACCAGCAGTTAAGTAGAAGCAGCATTCTTCTCCAGCCCAGCTCTCCTACTACACGTCGCCGCCAAGAGGCTAACCGGCCGTCAATGGTCAACCCACCTAGCTTGGCTTCAACCGAGGGGTAGCAGTGGTGGCCTTACTTGGACCCGAGCGGCGGCGACCTACCGTGTTCTACTCTTCCTCATTTTCTGTGTGGCGCGGCCTCGTTGGCAGCGGGGTGGGGCCTCGGCGGAGCCGGCGATGTCCTCTGCCTCGTTGTTGGTGGGGCGGGGCCTCGGCTGAGCCGGCGGTGTCCTTTGCCTTGCTGTTGGCGGGGCGGGGCCTCGGCGGAGCTGGCGGTGTCCTCTCCCTCGTTGTTGGCGCGGGGCCTCGGTCGAGCAGGGCCTCATCAACGCCAGCGGAGTGGGGACTCGTCGGAGCCGGCATTGTCCTCTGCCTCGTCCTCGGTCTCGCCAAATA